>NC_142876.1:35410681-35711818 GCF_051225735.1 Oryctolagus cuniculus
ACTAACAGATACACATCTAAGTACTAATTTGACAAGTTGCTATAAGAAAACAAAAGACAAGGGAGTGCTGAGATAAAGAATAATAAAGGAGACCTGTCACTATAGGTTTGTCAGGAGAACTATCTCTGAGGGGTGACATTGAACCTGAGCCTCAAAGGATGAGCACACAGCTATGCAAAAAACCAGGACCAGTAATCCAGGCAGAGGGAATGCCATGTAAAAACGGCAGAGAAGGAAAAGAGTTTGGAATATAGATGGAAATGGCGCCGCTGTGTCTAGGGACAAAGTGGGGGAGGTAAAAATGAGCTTGGAGAGATCATCAGGGCCAGGATGCAGAGACCGTGATTGGGAATGGCAAGAAGTACTTTTCTTTAAGTATCTGGAAAAGCATGGAATAATTTTAAGCACAGTGATGTGATCTGATTTACATCTTCTAAAACCACTAAAAGTGCTCTCTGAAGAATGGTTTAGAGGAAGGAGCAAGGAAAAAAAAGGGAGACTGGTTAGAGAGTGACGTGATTATTCTGGCAAGGGGTGACATCATTTTGCTAGAGCAGCAGCAATTATAGCGTGGAAACAGTCAAGACTGAGGGATACTTTCAGGACTGTGGACTGTTTTATATATAATGAGGGAGAGGAGAGAATCAAATCAAGGATTATGATTTGTGGTATGAGAAATGATGGATGGTGGTACCATGGGAAAGAAGGAAAAGCAGTAGCCTCGGAGGATGTGCTGAGATCTCTGGGGGAGATAATGAGAAACAGAAGCAGTTTGTTAAGAGTGTGGAGTTCCAAGTGGAACTGTGACACAGAGACAGCTCTGGGGAATTGACCATCATATAGATGGTATTCAAAAGCAGAGCAAGGGGTGAAGTTATGTAAAGACAGAGTATGGGAAAGGAAGAGAAGGCCAGCCGGAGAAGGAAGAGACTGAGCTGTAGCTAAGGGAGAGGTGGGAGAAAAACCAGGAGCTTGCAATGTCAATAAAGCCAAGAGAAAACAACAGGTGAGAAAAGAGAGATCAGCCAGCACTCTTGACTACCACTGAGAATCTGATTAAGACAAGGAGAGACAGGAGCCACTCTCCATACCAGGGAAATTATGCCTCAAAAATAAATCTCAGGAGCCTGTGTTGTGGCATAATAGGCTAAGCTTCTGCCGGCAGTGCCAGGATCCCGTATGGGAAGTGGTGTGTGTCCCGGCTGCTCTACTTCTGATCCGGCTCTCTACTATGGCCTGGGAAAGCAGTAGAAGATGGCTCAAGTGCTTGGACCCCTGCACCCACGTGGGAGACCTTGAAGAAGCTCCTGGCCCCTGGCTTTAGATCAGCCCAGCTCCAGCCATTGCAGACATTTGGGGAGTGAACAAACAGATAGAAGACCTTTTTCTTTCTCTCTCTCTCTCCCCCTATCTCCCTCCCTCCCTCTCTGTAACTCTACCTCTCAAATAAATAAATAAATATATTTTTATAAAAGATAAATGTGAAACAGGTACACTGTTAGGAGTATCATGATGGTTTTATGTGAGCTTGTCAAGGGTCTAGTCTTCTGTTAATCTAACATATTTTCAGTGTTGTTATGAAAGTATTTTATAGTTGTGATCAATGTTGGCATTAATTGGATTTAAGTATATTGATAGGCAGAGTTAGACAGTGAGAGAGACAGAGACAAAGGTCTTCCTTCCACTGGTTCACCCCCCAAATGGCTGCTATGGCTGGCGCGCTGCGCTGATCTGAAGCCAGGAACCAGGTACTTCCTCCTGGTCTCCCATGTGGGTGCAGGGCCCAAGGACTTGGGCCATCCTCCACTGCCTTTCCGAGCCACAGCAGAGAGCTGGACTGGAAGAGGAGCAACCGGGACAGAATGCGGCTCCCCAACCGGGACTAGAACCCGGAGTGCCGGCGCCACAAGAACTATTTATTTATTTGAAAGGTATAGTTACAGAGAGAGAGAGGAAGACACAGAGAGAGATCCTCCATCTGCTGGTTCACTCCCCAAATGGCTGCAACAGCCAGGGCTGGATCAGTCCAAAGCCAGAAGCCAGGAGCTTCTTCTGGGTCTCCCACGTGGGTGCAGGGGCACAAGGACTTGGGTCATCTCCACTGCTTTCCCAGGCACATTAGCAGGGAGCTGGATCTGAAGTGGAGTAACCAGGACTAGAACTGGTGTCCATATAGGATTCTGGTGCCATCAGTGGCCGCGTTACCCACTATGCCACAGCGCCAGCCCTGAGTAAGGAATTATTTTTCTGGATAATTGAATGGTACTGATTCAATCAGTTGCAAATTTGTAAGAGCAGAACTGAGGTTCCCAAAAGAAATCCAACTGTGGACTGCAAAATCAACTTGAACTCAAAGAGTTCCAGCCTGCCCTTCTGAATGATCTTACCCTACAGATTTTGAACTTGCCTCACGAGGCCCCACAGTTATAAGTCAATTCCTTGCAACAAATTTAATATAGGAGTGTTTCATACCTCCTACTAATTCTAGTTATCTCATTGTACCATTATTGATTATACAAAAGCAATTTATTTTTCTTTCTTTTTTTGGTATTAAAAAGTGTTAAGCATTTATTATCTCAAAAAAATAAAAGTTAATAGAGTCTGTTCTTACTGATTCAATGAACAAGGAAAGTTCTGGGTCACTCATTCTACTCTCTCATTTGTAAAGTGGAAAAAACTATAGACAGAAGGCCCAGAGTTCCAGTCAGTGGGGAAACAAAGCCACTCCAGACACCATCTTAGATGATGGAGACAACTTCCTATCACTGGCTCCAAGTCCAGGCATATAAAGCACGGAGGAGTATCACCAACCACAGAATGCCAAAAAGCTCTCAGTAAGTCTAATTTCCTGCAAGTAGTGTGAATGCCACTTACATTTTTAATGCCACTCACACACTCCTGCAATCTCATTTTTCAGCTTGTACATCTAGCTCCCCTGAGGTCCACATTTGAAGAAATAAAAACAAATTTCCTTTCCCTGCCTTTCTTACATCAATATCCAGTTGTGTGGGGATTGGTGAAATTCCAGAATCACCCATATTTTTTCTGGTTTCTTGATCTACCTTCCACTTTCTAACTTAACACATTTTGCTTGCCCTGAATATTCATCTCCTTCCCTCCTTTCTTCTTCCCTTTGTCTTTTTGGTTTACGTATACTATTATTTTGAAGTCATCTTAAAGCCCTTTTTGAAATGGAGTAGCTCTTAGACAGATGGACTCTTAGAATGTCTTGGTGTAAATTGTTAATGGACTATTTTATTTTTCAATGAATCACAAAGAAATATAAACTCCTGAGAATAGGCAGGTAGTCTTTGGGAGGATGCCCAAGCAAAGGTAAATCCAGCACAAAATCAAAATTGGAATAATGAGGGTAATGAGGGTTTATGGGGTGGGAACGCTTGTAACCAGTTTTGTCAGGTTCATTTTCCATTCATTATTATTATTGTAATAAAACCAAGACCACAGTAAAACACTTTCTCACTGACATGCACTGTTTCTTTAAGGCTCTGTCAAGTTCCAGCCCTACTATAGGGGCATCACTGCTTCCTCCAGGCCCCTACTTAATGTCCCTTTCTCCTAACTGCCTTGTGGTTATACTCCAGAATTTGGTTGTTCCTTCTTCTTCTTTTTTTTTTTTTTTTTTTTTTTTTACAGGCAGAGTGGACAGTGAGAGAGAGAGAGAGACAGAGAGAAAGGTCTTCCTTTGCCGTTGGTTCACCCTCCAATGGCCACCGCGGCCGGCGCACTGCAGCCGGCGCACCGCACTGATCCGAAGCCAGGAGCCAGGTGCTTATCCTGGTCTCCCATGGGGTGCAGGGCCCAAGCACCTGGGCCATCCTCCACTGCACTCCCTGACCACAGCAGAGAGCTGGACTGGAAGAGGGGCAACCGGGACAGAATCCGGCGCCCCAACCGGGACTAGAAACCAGTGTGCTGGCGTCGCAAGGCAGAGGATTAGCCTAGTGAGCCGCGGTGCCGGCCTTGGTTGTTCCTTCTTTAATTGGTTGTACAATTTGTTCATCTTTCAGAAACTGCTATAGCCACCAATACCAGATTTGATGATCTATAATGGTAGAAATCTTGTAATATTTCAAGGTTATGAACACATTAGCAAGTATCAAAGAAATACATGACTCACATTGTTCCTATTTTTGCTCATGATTATAGCCCTCTATCCAGGACCAGACTTTAAAAAAGAAAATGTTTAATTAACTACACTCCTTGTCTACTTAAGGTGATCCACAAATCAAGGGAGGGAGGTGAATGTATAGCTGAATGTGGGACACATACATGACACCATGCCACCCAGGTCAGCTTGTGGCAATGCACGAACATTAATTATAATTATAAAATAAATATAAATCATATAAATAAATAATATAAATAAAATATATAAATTATATAAATAAATAATATAAGTAAAAATAATTATAATTATAAAAATAATTATATTATTTGTACAAAAGTGTATCTAGGGCTGGGCATTTTGGTGTAGTGGTTTAGATGCTACTTTGGATGCCTATATCCCATACTGGAGTGTCTAAAGTTCAAGTTCCAGCTCTGCTTCTGATTCCAGCTTCCTGCTAATGTGCACCCTGGGAGGCACTGGCAATGGCTCAATAAGTTTGGGTTCCAGCCACCCAAATGAAACCCAGATTGAATTCCCAGATCCTGGCTTCAGCTTGGCCCAGTTCTGGCTGTTTCAGGCATTTGGGATTGAGCCAGTAAATAAATCTCTCTCTTTCTCTCACTCTTCTTTCCCTCTTTCTCTCTGCCATTCAAGTAAATTTTAAAAAAGACGTGTAGGGAGTTCACAAAATTGAGTTTAGAGGATGAATTCAGTAATACCTAACAATTATTTTAGCTAAATTAAAGAATTTCTCTAGGTAGCATTATGTGGGATGGTGGCTGGATGGTGCATATGGAAGTAATGAATTTGAGGTTCTAGTTGGCAAGAATGGGTACAATTCTTTTACTGTCATAATGGCATCTGTTGGCCTGATGGTCCCACAGCACAGTTTCAGGTGAAAAACAACCACATGGGAGTTCTGAATTATGCACTATGTTGAGAAGGGAGGTGAAAGCCACGGCCCAGAATTTTGTCTTTCAAGGTGTGATGGGCAGAGATTCAGAAAGGAACTCATATTCCAGCAATGCCTCAGTATGGTGCCTTGGAAGACTGCAAGGGAAACAAATCATCTTTTTATCTCACCATGGAATAGAAATGGGAATCCCTGATCCCTGGGCCTTAACATCCACCTACAGCTAGATGACTACTCAGAGAATGACAGCGCACATTTAAATTAAAGCCTTCTTTTCCGCAGAGTGGAGGTTTTGGCAGGGTGGCTAAAACCTCTTTCAGGAGCCAGAGTCAATAGGCAGGCAGCCAGTTGAGAACTTTGTGGCTTGACTATTCTAAGTGGGGCCTACTTACCAGAGTTCCTGGTAAGTAGGCATTGAAAACAATGCCTCAGGTAACAATTCCGGAGGAGGGCACTAGAGGGGACACACCCAGTCTCCCAAAGCTGGGTACAATGGAAACCCCTGGACTTAAGAATGTGTCATGAAAAATGAAGAGTGGGGCAGCAGCTAGAGGGAAAGGGGTTCTGGCCTCCCACAAGAGAGTTTCTTGCTTTTGAAAACTTTCTAATGTATCAGGGCTTATTTCTGACTGCAACACGAATTGCTCCAAAATATTTTATTTTCCCACTTTGTATTATTGTATCATAGACTTTCCACTTAAGATTTCTGAATCTCAAATTCTGTTTTCTTCCTGTGTTCTTCCTAACCCATGATTAGAGAAGCAACCCCAAAATAAGTCCTTTATGAGACTTTGTCATTAGTTGATAATCCATAGATATATCTGAACAAGGTCTCCAGTTCCAAAGGAAATTAATTTAAAGGCAGATCCAATATTTTAACCTTTCAGTTCTTTTTTTTATTAAAAAAATCATATAGGTTTCAAGTCTTCCAAATCGCCACTACCTTGTTCTGATTCAGCTCACAGAAAGTTACCATTCCTTGTCTTATTTCTCTATTTAAGCCTACTAAGAAGCAAGTTCAAATATATATCTAGATTTTTCTATTCAGCAACATTAAACAGCTTATTTAGATTCACAAACCACAGCTAACTCTTGCTTTTTGATACCTTTCATCAGTCATATTCAAAGAGAAATACTTCCTCTCCAGCAATTCAACTGATTTTTCAAGCTCCCAGAGTTGGAGGAAATTGTTATCTATATTCTTAATGAATTCTTGGAAGCCCCTCCTCCCATTTGAGTGTTACTTTTGTTTTTCACTCTCTCCTTCTGTATGATTTGTTGCAACTTGTCACTGCACATTTTAGTTTTTTTTTTTTTAATTTTCTCAAAGTCAAAAAACAAAGTGACAAAGGCAGCAGTCTTCACTGAAGAGATAATGTCCATCTCAGCTTATGATCTTTTCCTGAAAAAGTCATCATACGTTCCCTGGCCAAAGCAGATTAACCCTCCACCACCACAAGTAAGTTCAACTCCTTCATGGATGCTGAAATAGACTTTTTGAAATAGCCAAAATTTTTAAAAATCTGGCTTTCCAATAATTTCACTTAGTCTAAGCAAGTGCCTTTTGTCAGTATTTCCTCACTTTAAGTTTTCTTTCAAAGTGAAACTCTCTTGCTGCGTAAAATACTGATGACCCAAAGCAGCAACAACCAGACATGTCCTTCTCATCGACTGTTCTTGCTTCAAAACGGATACAAGACATCTTCTCCCTAGTCCCAGGTTTCTGCATGAGTCATTGTTATTTCTGTTAGGAAACTGGCGCAGTTGTAGCCAGGTGGCCACATGGCCCAGCTACCTGAGCCAGGCTCCACCCCCATCCTAATAGGATTGGCTGCTCCTGCTTCCCTGCCCGCCCTCAGGCAAAGTTTCAAAAGGGCCTGTTCCTGCACACGTGCTCTCTTGGCCCTTCTCTCCTGCTCTCTCTCTCGGTTCCTCTCTCTAGTCTCCTCCTCTGGTCTCTTGGCTCTGCTCTCCTCTTCTCTGCTCTCTCTTCTCTCCTTGTTAGTTCCTCTCCTCTCTGTTTCTCTCTTATATTCTCTTTCTCTCTTTTTCCTTCGCTGCCCCTTCACTCCGGTCTGTAGGGTGTTCCCCAATAAACCCTTTCCCTTACTCCGGTGTCCGGTGTGCTTTGTGACGGCTAACATTAAGATATAACAATTTCAAGGCTAGATGTCCCATTAGCCTCTGTTAACCCAGCCTTTCCTACTTGCTTTTTTGGTTGTGCTGTGTTTTCTTACACTGTTGTGGTTGTTTTTAAGTTTCAAAGTTGGATTTATTTTTTACTTATTTTCATTTTTTATTTGAAAGGCAGAGAGACACACACATACAGAAAGAGAGAGAAAAAGAAATGGGCAGAAGTCTTCCATGTACTAGTTCATTCACCCAAATCACAACAGCCAGAGGTGGGCCAGGCTGAGGACAGGAGCCAGCATTCAATCTGCGACCCCACAATGAGTAGCAGGGACCCAAGTATCTGAACCATAACATGCTGCCTCCAAGGCAGTACTTTAGCAGGAAGCTGGATCAGAAGTGGAGCTGGGACTTGAACCAGTACTCTGAAATAGGATGCAGGTGTCTTCACTGCTGTGCTGTGCCAAATGCCTACCCCTGTTGTGTTTTTTAATTCTTAAGTTTCTTACTACTAGTTCCTTACTGCAAAAGTTATACATGCTTATTACTAAAATTTCAGGAAATGTAAACAGAAAAAATAATATAAATATTCATGGCACTGCCCCACTCAGTCACCTGCTGATAACATAGCTATGCCTATCTCTTTTCAAACTGGTTTTGATGCACATGTATTATTTCAATGAAAACGGGATTATGTTTGGTAACCTATGTTAATTCATTTAATAAATTAATCAGCTATTGGACAATTACATAGTATCAAATTTTATCCACTACAAGTAGCGCCAAAAAGAAAAATTATTTAAGAACAAAAAAGAATAAAACCATACAAATTCTGAGCAAAAATAAAATGCTTAAAATCACTTCTAAAGTTCTGAAACTCTCCTATGAGCACAACAGTTACAAATACTAGAAATTCCTGGATAAACAAATTGTTTTTTCCCATAAAATCTCCATTTCAGTTACTTGGAATTTCAATATTCCAGTGGGCTTTCACCTTCTCTAAGAGATCTTCCCCAGATTTTCCAGTTGATATTTCCCACTTCTGTGCACAAAGTCTCTCAAGTTGATACGTTAGACTAGTCATGTTCTGACTTGCTCTGTCACTTCATTGTTTTCTTATGTTCTTCTTTCAACTAATTAAGTTAGGGTGCTTTGCAACTGAAAAATGCTCAGTAAATGAAAATAACTAGGAATTATGTCTAATAATTGGGAGAATATTACCCACTATCCCTGGGATTTCTTTTCAGGCTTTTTTCCTGATCTGATTTCAATTCCCCTATTATACATGGTTAATTATATTAGTCAAGAGTCTTTCAGATAAAGGATAGAAAACCAATACAAATTAACTTAAGCAAAAAAGGAGCAATTTAATGCCTCGCATAATTGAAAAGACCAGGAAGACATTTCAGGCACATACAAATCGGGGATTCAAATAACTCTTTCTCTCACAATTCTGGTCTCTTAAAATTTTTTAAAATTTAAAATCCCACTGATAAAGTGAAGAAAAGTTCTATCTAATCTATGGAAATGTTTTAGTAAAATGATATATTTCAGTGGTAACACTCCTTTTTAATCACCATAAATATTCACAACTAAGTAAAAATATGCAGAAGTGACAATTAGGAAAATAATGAGAAAGCAGAAGGAAAAGAAGGTGGACCTCTATCATAAAATCCCCCATAAAGCATAATATGAACCTATTCTTTTGAAGCCTGGAGTAAATTCAGGATATTAAAAGTAGGAACAAGAGTAATAAGTGTGAATACATCCACATCCCCTTTCGACTACAGTAAGCAGGGGTGGGGAGATGTTCAAAATAAAGTCCTCAGATTTTATTGCTAAGCTCAGTGAGGGCATGGTAATAAATGGGATTGGCGGGCCCCTGAGCAGAGTTGTTATCTGATGGGTTGAAATATTAAAGAAAGTTGGTTACTCTGAACATTTGAACTGTGGAAGTGTTGAAGGAAAATTTAAAACGGCTACAAAGGAAGACAGGATTTTTGGCCACTAAAGGCAGCTTTCAGACTCTCTTACATGCAAAGATAAAAAATGTATCTCTTCTTTCCCTAAGCAAACTGTACATCCCAGGAGGGTTTGGAACCTCCCCCAATGATCCTCTTATTAGAACAGAAGAATCATTTTCTTCTCATCTAAAGTAAATTTATTCACTTGTCTCTGAGATGACATGCACCTTTTCAGCATTTGAGGATTTCACTGATTTATTTACAGTTCCCATTGCATGGTTTCCTGAATCATCACCACCATCGATGGTTCTAATATCTTCCGCTCAAAAAATAAATAAAAATAAAAAACTTCCCTTTATCCAATATCCTCTATTACCTGTTCCCTCACCTATCTGCTCCTTCAGATAAGAACTGTCTGTAATTACTGTCTCCAGTCTTTTAGGTAGAGTCCTATCATTCACTCAACAAATTATCCCAGCTTGCTGTATCTCTACTCTATTCTACATAAATTGATATTCTTATATCTCTGTGTTCCAAGGAACATAAGTCTAGTGGGAGATAGAAATAATGATCATCTGCTGTTACTCAGCTTATTAGAGTTTCACTAGCATTCCTGTTGACAACTATTTAATGCAGGAAACACTTATAAATAGTTTGTGTCACTACACAATCCCCACATATTTCTTCTACTTCTTTGGTTATTCCAAGGCAATCTCATGTGTTTGCCTTTCCTTTCTTCTCCATGTAAGCATAGACGTTTCTGACATTTCAGTCTTGTGCCCTCTCTGTTAACTTTTCTAATACTTTCTCCTTAAGTGACGTTTATTTTCACAACAGTTTCATTGAAATATAACTGATATGCCATGATACACACTTGTGTAGCCAACTACATCTACTGAATTTTAGGATACTTTCACCATGCAAAAAATTTCTATACATACTATCATTCACTCTACACTCTTCCTCTCTGAGCAGTATCCTTTGGCAACCACTAATCTACTTTCTGTGAGTGGTTAATCCAGACATTTTACATAATTGATACAGAATATATAATTTTTGTGGCTCTCAGTATGTTTTCAATGTTCATTCATGTAATAGCATGTATCAAAATTTCATACCTTTTACTAACAAATCATTTTCATTGTGTTATGTAACAGAAGTGTTTATCCTTTCCTTAGGTGGTGAACATTTAAGTTATTTTCACTTTTTTGCATAATGTTGTTAGAAACATTTGAGTATAAGATTCTGTACAGATAGCTAGTTATTTGGTTGTATGACCTGATTACTTACTGTTTTTCTGTTTTATTCTTCTACTATTTGGGGGGCTTCTGCTGAGGAAGAGGCCCTAAAAGAAAGCAAAGGAAAATGTGGAAATAATAGCAGCAAAAAAAGGTCTCAGATTTTAACTATCCATGTTATTTTTCCTTATTCTGACAAGTGAAAAGTTGTCTACTTAACTACTTTAAAATATTTTACTCACAAAAATATTTCTTCCCTTCCATTTATTTTTGACATTTTAAGACAATAAAAGAATATGAAGAAAGCTTGCTAGATGGCACTAAATACAAAATGAACATTTCAATAAAATATTAGACGGGCAACCCTATAAAGGAAATGTGCTTAGATACCTTACATAACATTAGGCAAACATTTAAGAACATTATATTAATTCTACAGTGGTAAATATCTCAAAATGACAATTTAATTATAAATTACTGTTATATTACAAAACCATAATAATGAAAAGTTATTAACTGTCACTTCAGAGAAAAGTCTTAAATATGGGATAATAACTGATTTAACAAGTTATAAAAGCAAATTACCCCACAGTGTAGTAAGTCACTGCACTGCTTTAGGAGAATAAAGATACTTCTAGATCAAGCAGAAAAACACCTTCAACTGAGCCAAAACAATATATACATATAAGTACACATCTGTTAATGAATTAAATGGTTTCACAGTGAAGGTCCAAGAAGTATTTGTCAAAAAGGACTTCACACAAACTAAATAAGTAGAAATTAATCTGCTTTATGGAATCTACTTTGTTCTCTATATCAGGCAGAAAGTAACACTATGAAAGGCTATGCAGAACTACTACTTATAACTTTTGGGGGACAAATTATGAAAACTATATCCACATGAAAATATACATAGGACTCAAATAGGTGTTGGCTTTAAATTATTATAACCAAGCTTGCACATCCCAGCTTGCAGTTTATGCTTTTCTAGCCAGATATTCTTCATATTCTTTAAGAATTTTACAAATTTCTCCTATCAACTGGCCTGTAATATTTGTTAGATTTCTCTTCAGAAACCTCTTTAAGATAAAATATTGGGCTGGTGCTGTGGCATAGCAGGTAAAGCTGCCACCTGCGGTGCCAGCATCCCATATGGGTGCTGGTTCCAGTCCCGGCTGCTCCACTTCTGATCCAGCTCCCTGCTATGGCCTGGGAAAGCAGCAGATGGTCCAAGTCCTTGGCCCCCTGCACCCAGAAGTAGCTCCTGGCTCCTGGCTTCAGATCAGCACAGCTCCGACCACTGCGGCCAATTAGAGAGTGAACCAGTGGATGGAAGACCTCTCTCTTTCTCCCTGCCTCTTCTTCTATCTTTGTTTAACTCTGAATTTCAAATAAATAAATAAATCTTTTAAAAAAATAGTTCACATTAGTAGAATTATTATAAGATAAAATATTGAATTGGTGATGACATCATCTGACTTATTTTAAAGTTATTAGCAAGGACAGCTTTTACTTTTTCACCCAGATATCCTTATTAGAAACCCCAGGGCCGGCGCCACGGCTCACTAGGTTAATCCTCCGCCTGCGGTGCCGCTACTCCGGGTTCTGTCCCAGTTGCTTCTCTTCCAGTCTGGCTCTCTGCTGTGGCCCGGGAGTGCAGCGGAGGATGGCCCAAGTCCTTGGGCCCTGCACCCCATGGGAGACCAGGAGGAAGCACCTGGCTCCTGCCTTCAGATCAGCACGGTGCGCCAGCCGCAGCGCACCGGCTGCAGCGGCCATTGGGGGGTGCACCAACGGAAAAAGGAAGACCTTTCTCTGTGTCTCTCTCTCTCACTGTCCACTCTGCCTGTCAAAAAAAAAAAAAAAAGAAAAAGAAAGAAACCCCAGGAAGTGTTGGCGCCACGGCTCACTAGGTTAATCCTCCGCCTGCGGCGCCGGCATCTCATGTGGGTGCCAGTTCTAGTCCAGGCTGCTCCTCTTCCCGTCCGGCTCTCTGCTGTGGCCTGGGATAGCAGTGGAGGATGGCCCAGGTACTTGGGCTCCTGCACCCCGCATGGGAGACCAGGAGGAATCTCCTGGCTTCAGATCAGTGCAGCTCCAGCTGTTGCAGCCATTTGGAGAGTGAACCAACAGAAGGAAGACCTTTCTCTCTCTCTCTCTCTCTCTAACTCTACCCATCAAATAAATAAATAAAATCTTAAAAAAAAAAAAGATACTACAGGAAGTCCAAAAACATTAAAGACTGAATCACTATAATTACTTCAGTCACTTCCAATTTTTCCATTTACACTGCATTTCTTCTGAATAGTTTTCACAGTGCTACTCTTTCCTTTGTTCCAATCCACCTGATATCCTATGCAGCCCTGAACTTAAAATCCCTGAGAAAGGCAAAGTTTTGATTTAGATTCTGGTTAAGACTTCAGTTTATATGTCTTTGTCAGTACTGTTTTTTTAAAAAAATATTAACTGCGGGGGCTGGCGCTGTGGTATCTGAAGCTAAGCCTCCGTCTGTGGCACCGACATCCTATACAGGCTCCAGTTCGTGTCCCAGCTGCTCCCCTGTGGATCCAGCTCTCTGCTTATTGTCTGGGAAGGCAGTGGAGGGGAGGATGGCCCAAGTGCTTGGGCCTCTACACCCATGTGCAAGTCCCAGAAGAAGCTCCTGGCTCCGGATTAGCTCAGCTCCAGCCAATGCAGACATTTAGGGAGTGAAGCAGCAGATGGAAGACCTTTCACTCTGTCTTTCCCTCTGTCTGCAACTCTACCTCTCAAATAAATAAATAAATAAAATCTTTTAAAAAGTATTAATTGGGCCCAAAGCGAAACTCGAACATGTAAATTAGGAGCTTGCTAGGATTTCAGAACTTTAGTTCAACATCTTGCAAATATTTTGGAGTAAGTTTTTCTTAACCAGAACCAAACGAACGTTCTTCAAAAACAGTCAACCAAAACCCAGGAATCCCTTTAAGTGTTGACATTGTCCTTAGTCTTTCCATCAGAAATTCCTTTAAATTCCTCTTTTTCTTCAGTTTTTATCTCAGTTATTTCGTTGGTATCTTACCTTTCTCCACCCTTTTCTTGAAGGGCTGCCTGTTGGATTTCTGCCTCATGCTATATTTTTCCAATCACAACACTTTTCACATCTCAAACTACTTAGAGGTTTAAATAAGCCACAGTACTTTCTTCTTAAAGATAATCTTATCAGCAATTAGGGCTCGGTATAGGGCACGGGCTCAGGCTAGCTGCTCAGGATTCCGTGTCTAGCGGCGACGAACGCTCTGTGACCTGGACCGAAGGAGTTTCCACCGCTTGAGGAGCTCCGCTCCTTGTGCCTAGCTAGCCTGATCCTTACCCTCGCAGTCAGGCAAGGCCAGAAAACCCGGAAGCCGCAAACCACGGTGTCTGGGCAGAGGAGTTATCGGAACATCATAGCCTGAGGAGGAAGAGTCAACCCAGGTTGTCACGCCGCCACCTGGACTACACAGGAGGGTAAGAAAGAATGTGCAACAGGGACGAAGCCGCGGGGGAAATGGCCTCTTCCTCTTCCGGCCATGGCGGGGTCCTGGTGGAGGCGGGGCCTTCCTAATTGCCTGCCTTACCCACCAGGCTCCTGCTAGACAGAAAGCAAGCAGTTTTTTTGTTTTTAGCTATGAGCGGCTGCGAGTCTCTTTTTTTACAATCAGCTTTCCTGAGATATAATTTAAAGACCATAAAACGTATGCATTCTAAGCGCACAATTCCACGCATGCTAGTTGTAAAGAGTTCAGCCATTATCTGTGCAGCCATTATCAAAATCGTTTTCCGAACATTTCCATCATGTCATAAAATTCCCTTAGCTCCCCTATTCAGTCACTTCCCATTTTCATTGTCAATCCTTGGCGACTTCTAAGCTGCCTTCTCTCATGAAAGATTTACCGTTTGGAAATAGAAACTTGGAATATGTGATTTGTGTGTCTTACTTTTGAGGTTTATTCATATTGTTGCAAAGTTACTGATTTGTTCCCTACATTTTGCTGAGTATCCCATTGCATGGACAGGTCACATTATTTTTAGCCATTCACCAGCTGATGGACATTGGATTCCCCCCCTTTTTTTTTGTCTATTACGAATCATATTTAGAATGTGTACAATCCTTGAGTATTCATTTCCATTGGGTAGATATCTAGGTGTGGAATTATGGTGTTGCAGGCTAAGTTCATGTTAAAATTTCTTTTAAAAAATGTTTATTTTATTTATTTGAAAGGCAGCGTTTGTGGAGGAGGGGAAATAGATCTACCATTAGCTGGTTCACTCCTCAAATGGCCACAATGGTTAGGGCTGGGCCAGGCCAAAGCCAGGAGCCAGGAGCTTCATCTGGGTCTCCCATGTGAGTTCAGGGGCCCAAGCACTTGGGCCATCCCCTGCTATCTTCCCAGGCACATTAGCAGAGAGCTGGGTCAGAACTGGAGCAGCCGGGACTTAAACTGGCCTCTATATGGGATGCTGGCGTTGCAGGCAGCAGTTCAACCCATTATACCACAAGGCCGACTCCTAAAATTTCTTTTAAAATGCCAAACCCAGATCTCTTTTAGATTTTTTTTTAAGATTTATTTTGAAAGGCAGAATTCTGGAGAGAGAAATAGAGATCTTCCATCCTCTGGCTCATTCCCCAAATTGCTACAATGGCCAGTGCTGGGCCAGGCTGAAGCAAGAAGCCAGGATCCTCATCTCAGTCTCCCCTGTGGCTGCAGGGGCCCAAGCACTTAGGCAGTTCTCTGCTCTCTCAAGCACATTAGCATGGAGCTAGATTGGAAGTGGAGCAGCTGAGACTGGAACCAGCATCCACAAGGAATGCCTGCACCTCAGGCAAACACTTAACCCACTAAGCCACATCACCTGCCCCTCTTTTTATTAGATTTAAAAGGAAATGTCTGATCAAGAAGCAACCTTATTGAAATTAAAATTAACTAAATTGAAGGAAATGGAAATTCTAATGATTGTTCTTGTTAAGGGAACTAACCATTCACTTACTCATTTTTGAAACAGGTATCAAATAAAAACTATTAGGAACAATTAAATACCAATGGTTTTCTCAAATGACTGACAATTTTACAAAGGCTCATAATAATGAATAGTCATTTTTTAGTGCTGTGTAAAGGAATGAGGCTGGCTGGCGCCGCGGCTCACTAGGCTAATCCTCCGCCTTGCAGCGCCGGCACTCCGGGTTCTAGTCCCGGTCGGGGTGCCGGATTCTGTCCCGGTTGCCCCTCTTCCAGGCCAGCTCTCTGCGGTGGCCAGGGAGTACAGTGGAGGATGGCCCAAGTGCTTGGGCCCTGCACCCCAAGGGAGACCAGGATAAGTACCTGGCTCCTGCCATTGGATCAGCGCGGTGCGCCGGCCGCAGCGCACCGGCCATGGCGGCCATTGGAGGGTGAACCAATGGCAAAGGAAGACCTTTCTGTCTGTCTCTCTCTCTCACTGTCCACTCTGCCTGTCAAAAAAAAAAAAAAAAAAAAAAAAGGAATGAGGCTAAAGGTATATGGATAGTAGGACATAACTCCAGAAAGACTTTTTTGTTCTTGACTTTTTACTAAATTCCTGAAACTAACTTGCTTGGTTTTATTTGCTTTTTTTCTTCTAAAAAAGAGCAGGTGAAAATTTGTTAGTACATAGTTTTACATCACAGAAAGCAAACTTTGTCATTCAGACTGTTGATGACAGCTGGAGGAATTCTAAGATTTGGAGAGATAGGCTTGTAAAAAGCTGTATGGGAATGAGATCAAGGCCAGATGGATGACTGGGTTTTTCATGGTGACTGCCATAAAAAGAGATAGGAGGTATAATGAAATTGGGCCTGATGGTCACAGTGCAGAAAGTGGTTTTGGTGACCAAATACAAGAATTGAAGAATATAAAGTGAAATTCTAGCCAAATTCTATGGTTCATTCAAATATAGGTCACTACTTATTTTGAGCTCATTGACAATCATGTCCCAATGTCTGAACTTCAGAGTTTAAGGACAGAAATAGTGGGCTATCATATTAACTTCTATTTTAGTAAAATCATACTTTATTTGAGGAGTTATCTGGCATAATAAGGCCAACAGAAAATTACTGTGATGTAGACATTTGTTCAAATTTATCCCAAAAATCTTTTTGAAGAATGGGATGGGAGAGGGAGTAGGAGATGGGACGGTTTACAGGTGGCAGGGTGGTTAAGCGGGGGGAAAACCACTATAATCCAAAGGTTACACTTTCAAAATCTGTATTTATTAAAAAGTTTAAAAAAATTTATCCCCAAGTTACACTTATGTAGTGGGTTCTCTAGACTTTCTATGTTTTATCTTGATATTCTTAATGTTTTATACTTAACCTTGAACATAATCAATGTGTGATGCTAGTATTAGCTTTTGCTGCACAAAATACTACCCCCAAAATTACTGGCTTAAAATGGGCATTGATTCAGTTCAGGACTTAGTGGCAATTAAGGCAAGGTTCAGCTGAATGATTTTTCTACCCTTCTTGAGATCACTTACCTGTCTACATTCAACTGCAGATGAGCTCTACTGCACAGGGTTGACTTGCTGTTAACTGGTGCAATTGAGGGGCAGGGGTGGGATTGGATATCAGAATGGCCATGTGTCTCTCATTTCCCAGCAGCCTGGCCCAAGTTTCTTCATATGACAGCTCAGGTTTCCTTGAATGAGAAACTTGCAAAGTTGCTTGAGGTCCAGTCTTGGAATTCACACTATATTTCTGTTGGAAGGCAGATCACAAGACCTTTCCAGATTTGAGGAAATGAAAAATAGGCTCCAGCTCAGTGGGAAAAAGCACACACACACACACACACACAGAATTTTTGTTCCAACCTTTCATACACTTCACTAGCCACAATTATTCCCATTTTTCCTAGGACCTAGGGTATATACCTTAGGTGGAAACTGGAATAGAAAGCAAAGCTGAAACTCGACCCCAGGCACTCTGGTGTGGAAAGAGGGCATCCCAGTGGCATCTTTATATATATATATATATGATTTATTTATTTATTTATTTATTTGAGAGGCACAGTTACAGAAAGGCAGAGGCAGAGAGAGAGAGAGAGAGAGAGAGTCCATCTGATGCTCTACTCCTCAAACAGCCACAATGGCTGGGCCTGAGCTGGTCCAAAGCAAAGTGCTAGGAGCCTCCTCCAGGGCTCCCACGTGGGTGCCTGGGCCCAAGGACCCAGGTTATCTTCCGCTACTTTCCTAGGAACGTCAGCAAGGAGCTGGATCTGAAGCAGAGCAGCCGGAACTAGAACCAGTGCCCACATGGGATGCTGGTACTGCAGGCAGCGTATTTACCTGTTAAGCCACAGTGTCACACCCCCAACCCCCAGACCCCAGTGGCATCTTAACTGCTGAGCCAAATGCCCACTCCTCTCCTGCATATTCTTAGTCTGCAGGAACTCAACTTCCAGGTAAAAGTGCAGCAGGTAATTGTGTAGCTGGGAAGGAAGGTAAATACTCTCCGTTTCACCAGAAGTGTTCATGATGGCCCATTTTTGTGTGTTAGTTGTTGGCAGTGAGCCTTCCTACTTGAACCACAGTTAACTAGCAAACTGTTAGATAAAACACAATCTTGTTTTGTTGCATTTTGGGATATTAAAAACAAAGAAGCCTTCCTTGAAAGAAATGTGTTAAGCTTATTACTGTCTCCTGCCAGGTAGTCCCAAGGTTCACCTTATCATTTTTCAGTGCCATCTAACCAACCTTCTGACCAATCTAAAATACTTTCCTCTAATCATTCCCTATCTCTTCATCCTGCTTTATTTTTCTTCCTGCCCCTTTAAACATTGATCTGGTATAGTTTTATTCCTTTGTGTTTACAACCCCAATCACAAATCTAGAATGCAAGCTGTCTCCAGCATCTACACCAATGCTGTGCATGAAGTAGGTAACCTATTTGTTGAATGAATGATGACCACTCAGCTTCTGAATTTCCTATCTATTTTTCCATTAGACAAGGCCCATGGAGTAGAACAGAACTTGTCCCCTTTCTGAATGAATATTTTGTGAGGAGCTTTGTGTTCTCTTGTACACTCAGAGCTCTCTCATTTAAACAGTGGCATTAGACAATGTCAGAAAACATGGTGTGTCACACATACAAGTGTACTTCAAGAAGTGGAAGTGGAAAACAGTTAAAATTATTTATACTGGTGGAAAAAAATTTTTAACTCTATGTATGTAGGGCCTTCAAAAAGTTCATGAAAAAATGCTGGTGCATTGATGTCAAAGTTTCAAGTTTTTTTCATAAACTTTTCCCAGTATGGCTGCATATGTCATAATTAACTTTTAAACTCTTTTAAAAACAATTAAGTGTCTATGAAAGAAAAAGATATTACACTTTGGTCCTTTTCTCCTTCAGAATGCTTTGAGGAAAGAGTCCTTTGAAACAAAAAAATATGTTAGAGTTTATAAAGATGAATAAAGGTGAAAATTTTGTCATATTCTAATCAATTAAAACAAGGTCAGCAAATTATAGCCAGAGTCAAATCTGGCTGTGCCCACTTATTTTAAAATGCTTTTTATTTATATATGGTGGACAAATTTCATGTATTTAATATACACAAATTTAGGAGCATAGTGATACTTCTCATGCTACCCTCCCTCCTGCCCACACTCTTACCCACCCTCCATGCCCACTTGTTTATAAGTACAAAAGGTAATTCAAAAATTTCACAGAAAATTGGAATTAAAAGATGTTTCTTTCAGTGAAAAAAAAAAAAAAACCATGCATACAAGGTCTTCAAAAATCTCATGCAAAGTGCCTATTACGAAAAAACTATGGACTTCTTTCAGAATGTTTTGCACCAAAGCTAACTGATCTTTCAATTCCATTTTCTACAAACATTCTAAAGTACCCTCATATTGTACATGACGGATTTCCACTGCAGCACCAGAAACGAGTTGTTGCTGCAAACCTGTCCCTGCACCCATGTGGGAGACCTGGAAGGGGCTCCAGGCTTTAGCCTGGCTCCGCCCTGGCCTTTGCAGCCCTTTGGGGGAGTGAACCAGAGGATGGAAGATCTCTCTCCTCCAACTCTCTCTGTAGCTCTTTCAAATAAATAAAATAAACCTTAAAAAGAAAAAAAAAAAAAGGCTGCTTGGGATGCCCACAGCCCATATTAAGGTGCCTAGGTCCTAGTTCCAGCTACACTTTCTGTTCCAGGTTCCTGCTAATGCACACCCTGGGAAGCAGGGGTAACAGCTCAAGTAGTTGGGTCACTGCTATCCACGTGGGAGACCTGGATTGGATTCTGTGCTACTGACTCTGACTTGGCAATGCAATGGCTGTTTGGGAGAATGAATTAGCAGACATAAACTGTCTGTTTGTCTTTCAAATGAAAAGAGGGGAGGGGATGAGAAAGGAGAAAAGAGAGGAGAGGAGTTCATTGTAACAAAAAAATGACATACTTATGTGGGGGAAAACAGGGGATCAAGAGTGGAACTTCCCAATTAGTTTAGTATAAACTTCCATAAGATGATTTACAAAGTCTTTTCATTTTTATCATTTTTCTAATCTACATATGTTTTATACAAATTATATTCCATATTTCTCTAGGATGTGTAATTATATGCTTGCTTTCAAGTTAGTAAGCCCAGTAGAAATAAGCAAGCTCACAGATGAGGTTCTGATGGCAAATAATACAGTGGTATTCTCTGAAAGGTAAACATCACCTTTCCTATCATTTAATATTTAATGCTTATTCAGTAATGAAAGAACAAAATATTCTTCTTCTTCTAAGGCAATGTCCTATGACTATGAAACATGTTAACCTGGAAAGATTACAAATATGTTGCTCACATCATTTATATAATGTTCCTTTTTTCCTAAAGTTCCATGAGGCAGACAGATGTATTAATTAACTTCTGGTCTTAAAAATTTATTTTGCTTAACTTAGAAAGGATGTATTATGTTAACTGAACTTCATAAACTATTTCAAAAAATTTTTGAAAACCAAGTTTACACCAAAAAAAGGATTTATTGCAAAGATAATTTATACTGTCCTGAGTATGTAAAAATATGCTTAATAATAAAATCTTTAGTCTTCTACCTTTTGGCCAGTTATTCAGAAAGCTACACTTTTATATTCTACTTTACATACTTACAATCTGGGAGAATTACAGTTTTCAGGAAAAAAATAGTATTTGTAAATAACAGAAAGTATCTTTTTAGAATGTAAATAATTTTTCCCTTACATGGTAAGCCTTCTGTCTGCCTGTCTACATATTGGGAAAATTGTCCCAATATTGTTGAGTCCTTGTATACATCTGTTTCCGCCCACCCAGCTGCTCAGTATTGCCAGAACACCATGTACACAGGTTCTGTGCTTGGACCACACATGTCCAGCACTCTGTGGAGTCCGCTGTCAGTGGGATCCCCCTGACCACCCCTATAGACAAAGGCTCCCTCAAAATAGTTCTGTAACTGCAAAGAAAAAAAAATATACAGCATATAATAAAGGATAAAATTAGGTAAAAGTTTAAGTGTGTAAATTTGGCAAAAAATAAATAAATAAAAGGAGGGGAGAGAAAAAGGGAAGGAAGGGAAGAAGAAAAAAAAATTGTAAATGGAAATTAACCCAGATTGATATAACTGCTGTCCTGTTTTACAGATATGAGAAATCAATGACTCAAAGACTAAAATATTTTACTATTTCAACATGAAATTTATCCAGAGCTCTAATAATATGTACATAATTCTGGAATAGGCTTCTTAAGTTATTAACAATTCATACATTTGAAAACAAATATATACAATATGTCAAAATAAACCCTTCAAGACCATATATAAGCAATCCAAGGACATGGGACTTTAGGCACTGTGTAAAAATTTAGGAAATAGGGTATCTTGAAGATTATGTTTTTTCCTCCTTGTTACTCTGAAGTCCTTATACATAAGTAGCTTCCAATGTGGATTTCTTAATTGAGACGAACATCTTGAGAGGCCAAACCCAGCTTCATTTTCTCCAGTACTAAAAATTAAAAACAAATACAAAATAATGTACTTCATGTTGACATGGAAAAATAAGAGTCTATAGTTTTAAAGAGATGTATTAAAATAGAAAGTAAATGGGTTACTTTGCTCAATGCCATCAAGAGAACTGCAATTAACCACAATGTAGAGGATTCCCAAGTTGTGGCTTAAAATCCAATCTACAAGAAAATATTCATGGGGGCCAAGGGGGTTGCTTATGACCGAATTTCAGAATAATCAATAATTTATAGAAAGCAACATCTCACTGAGCATTAGGAAGGCAAAAATTACACTGAATTCCATAGTGATTAGATTACTATTGGGTAGTGCTTGCTTCATGGTGCCACATTTCAGAGGTTGTAAAAACCTGTACCTAATCCCACAAAGTGCAATGACTTCATTTAGAAATGGTCTAGAAATCAAGTCAACAGTAGTCCTAAAAGAAAAACAGAGGCCCACGGATAGTTGCTTTGAGACTACCCCAGATTTTAAGATATCAAGTACAAATTAAAAAAAACAAAAACAAAAACAAAAAACAAACAGGGTTTCTTAGTTTGGGTGAAAATATCTTGAGCCAACCACATATCATGTAACTTTTTTTTTTTAAAAGATTTATTTTATTTATTTGAAAGACAGAGTTACAGAGAGAGGTAGCGACAAGGAGAGGGATCTTCCATACACTGGTTCACTCTTCAGATGGCCACAAAGGCCAGAGCTGAGCCAATCCGAAGCCAGGAGCCAGGAGCTTCCTCCAGGTAGGTCTTCCACGTGGGTGCAGGGCCCCAAGCCCTTGGGCCATCTTCCACTGCTTTCCCAGGCCACAGCAGAGAGCTGGATCAGAAGAGGAGCAGCCGGGACTAGAACCAGCGCCCATGTGGGATGCCGGCACTTCAGGCCAGGGCTTTAACCTGCTGTACCACAGTGTCGGCCCCTCATGTGCCCTTTTCTTAAAAAAATTATGTGCTGGCATACCTTACAGAAATTAAGAATGCTGTTTATGTGTGACTTTACCTCATTATCACTCTCAGAGAACAAAAAAAGGCAAAATAAATAAATAAATAAACCTCACTGCCTAGTTGTCTGTGTTTGTGTGTGCACATTTAAAAGTGAAAATGCTGAGATGATGACTGGTTTTAATCTGATACATTTTAAGCTTGCAATTCTAGAGAGCATATGGCATAATTTAGCTGCACTGCTTGGGGGTATGATGCAGGTACTGCTTCCGGGTATGAAGAACTGTTATTAGAGTTCAATGAAGGTTCCTTTTGAATGCTGCTGGAAGGAGGCGTCACTGTGGCACAGTCAGTTAAGCTTCCATCTACAGCACCATCATCCCTTATGTGTGCCAGTTCAAGTCCTGGCTGTTCTGCTTCCAATCCAGCTTTCCGCTAATGCGTCTAGGAAAGCATCAAAAGATGCCACAAGTACTTGGTCCACTGCAACCATGTGGGAGACATGGAAGAAGTTCCTGGCTCCTGGCTTTGGATTAGCCCAGCCCCGGTGTTCACTGCTATTTTGGGGGTGAACCAATGGATGGAAGATCTCTCTGTCTCTCTCTGTAACTCTGCCTTTCAAATAAATAAGTAAACGAAAGAAAGAGAGAGAGAGAGAGAAAGAAAAGCTGCTGGTGATGATAAAAACCATATTGTATTGTTAAAATGATCACATTAAGTGTTAAAGTGAACATATAGATAGGATTAGGTGTTAAAGAGATCATATAAATAGCATCAAGTGCCTGGTAATAATAATAGAATTAAAGAGGAGGGAATGTCCAACATGGGAAGCAGTCAACACAGCAGACTCATAGAATGACAATTGCTTTAAGTAACACTCTGACTCAGAATCAGCCCTTAAGGCATTCAGATGTGGCTGAAAAGCCCATGAGAGCACTTCAGGCATGGAAGCCAAAACACTGTGGCAAAAAATATCCTACATGAAGGATCTCTGTGAGTGAGATCCCAGTGGAAAGAAAGGGCCATCAAAGAAGGATGTACTTTTCTCTGAAAAGAGGAGAGAACTTCTACTTTACTTACGGCCTTATCCAAATACTGGTCACTAAAGGCTTCCATAGTCTTGGCAGCTCATGGCAAGAGCCTTAGATGACCACTGACATCATAATTAAGAGTGTTAGTTGTTAAATTAACAACAGAAGTCACTGTTCACTTACTTCCCATGTAGGACCTTGGTCCTTAATGAGTTGTACTACGAGAACTAACTGCAAAACTTGTTCTCAAACAATACTTTTTTTTTTTTTTTTTTTACAGGCAGAGTTAGACAGTGAGAGAGTGAGAGACAGAAAGATCTTCCTTCCGTTGGTTCACCCCTTAAATGGTCGCCACGACCGGTGCACTGCACTGATCCGACAAAAGCCAGGTGCTTCCTCCTGGTCTCCCATGCGGGCACAGGGCCCAAGCACCTGGGCCATCCTCCACTGCCCCTCCCGGGCCACAGCAGAGAGCTGGACTGGAAGAGGAGCAACCAGGACAGAATCCGGTGCCCCAACCGGGACTAGAACCCAGGGTACTGGTGCCAAAGGTGGAGGATTAGCCAAGTGAGCCATGGTGCCGGCCCAAACAGTACTTTTTATGTTGTGTGTCTGTGTGGGTGCAAACTGTTGAAATCTTTACTTAGTATAGAGTTGGTCTTCTGTATATAAAGTTAAATTAAAAAAGAATCTTAATGAAGAATGGGAGAGGGAGTAGGAGGTGGGACGGGAGTGGGGGGCAGGAGGGTGGGTATGGGGGAAATAACCACTATATTCCTAAAGCTGTACCTATGAAGTTTGTATTAATTAAATAAAAGCTTTTATTAATAATAAAAAATTGTAAAGAGTCCAGTCTACACTGACATAATAGAAAGTCTAACTATCCTAGAAGGAATTTGGAAACCATTAGAAACTGTTCTTGGGCTGGCACCGCGGCTCACTAGGCTAATCCTCTGCCTTGCGGCACCGGCACATCAGGTTCTAGTCCCAGTTGGGGTGCCGGATTCTGTCCCGGTTGCCCCTCTTCCAGGCCAGCTCTCTGCTGTGGCCAGGGAGTGCAGTGGAGGATGGCCCAGGTGCTTGGGCCCTGCACCCCATGGGAGACCAGGAAAAGCACCTGGCTCCTGCCTTCGGATCAGCGCGGTGCGCCGGCCGCAGCGCGCCAGCCGCAGTGGCCATTGGAGGGTGAACCAACGGCAAAGGAAGACCTTTCTCTCTCTTTCTCTCACTGTCCACTCTGCCTGTCCAAAAAAAAAAAAAAAAAAAAAGGAAAGAAACTGTTATTATGTAGATGTACATTTGTGTGTGTATGAGAAAAATGCTGTTGAACAGATGGTCTCTAAGGTATTTCCTGAATGTTTCAAAACATCTGTCAATAGTTTAGTGATACTACACAGCAGAGACAGTCCCCAAATATTCAGTCCTCTGTATGACTGGAAAATTTTTACATAAAGGTGTGATATAACACAGAGGGACAAGAAAACAAGAGTTAATATAAAACTGACCATAATAAAGCCATTAATGAAGCAAACAGGGACAAACTTTACCAAGGATTATGTTCAAGTATTTGAAAACCCTCCTTAGAGAAGAAAAAAAATCAAATTTAAATGGACAAAATATAAACCCCAAAGCACTTTAGCTGCAAATTATTGGGTTTTCTGCTGACTGCTGCTATTACAGCAATTAATTAATCTCAAAGCCTCCAAACATGTGTCATGTAGCAAGTGCCTGCATAATTTGTTTTTAAACGTCATGAGTTTTAATGGGTAGCTATTTAATGGCAGTAAAAGATAGCACTTGTGGGTTAATGAACAACAAGACCAGTTTTGCACAATGTGTAAAATAAATGTTATCCAATATTTACTATATTTATCTTGGATTATTTCCAGTGATTCCTTTATGTAATGTATCAAATTCTGCTGGCTGAGTAGCTGGCTATTTTTTTTTAACTTTGATAGTCAATTGAAAGATTAAGGAGACAAAATAAAAGATAATTTTTAAAACTTGTGGGTAGATTTTTAAAAAATCATTACTCACAAATCACTCATATCTAATAATTTAAAGCTTAGATGTCTACTGAGAAAAACCCAGTGTTGATTTTTACAACCTATGGTATAAATTTGACTCTGGGCTTTGTTACTGATCAGTTTCAATTTTTTCATATATAAAACATATATGGTGTTAGGCTCACTTCACAGGTGTGAAAATTAAATAAGGTGAAACAGCAAAGCACTTAAATAATTTCATGCACACTTAAATGTTCAATAGGTTGCTGTCAGTTTTACTATTTGTTGTTTCTTTGCCATTATTGTTATTCTTTGAAGGATTTGGTACACAAATTGTATGAATTAAGCTTTACAGGATATACTGGTATTATTATGATAGTTTCTTTTAAACCACTGGTGGGGAAATCTTCTGGCTCATGAGAAAATTACTTACTAAATTGAAACAAAGTTGTTTTAGAGAAGAATTTCTATTTGGCCACTGTATCCAGCATTTTTTTGCTTTGTTCAATGAAATGTTTTACATGGCTATTTTTAATTCTTAATGGTAATGCGATCCATATAATGGAAACTCAGAAATTATGGTCCAATGTTTTCTTTTTAGGTCATCATGTTGCATCTATGAAAATGGAACCTAAAGTTCCAAACAAATATTAGTTATTATATAAAAAGTCACCTCACTAAGGTGGCAAGATAAGGAGAACTAAACAAAATGTTTTAGACAGCCTTTAGGCTTGAAACTGGCAGTTACGGCATTCAAGGCTCTAAGGCTTTAACCTTATGTGAAGTATAAATGAAGTAAAACAAGATTTAAAACTAGAAATTGGGACTGGTGCTGTGGTGTAGCATGTTAAGCTGCCACATATGGCTCCAGCATCCTATATGGACACTGGTTCGAGTACCAGCTACTCCACTTCTGATCTAGCTCCCTGTTAATGTGCCTAGCAAAGCAGCAGAGGATGGCCCAAGTATGTAGGCCCCTGCACCAACGTGGGAGACCCAGAAGAAGCTCCTGGCTCCATATGAGCTCAGCTCTGGACATTGTGACATTACGGGAGTGAACCAACAGATGGATGAACTAACTAATTCTCTCCCCGACCCCCCTTGGTAACTCTGTCTCAAATAAATAGATAAATTTTAAGGAAAAAAAAATTAGAAATCATTCCATGGTTTCTACTCTGACTTGGAAGACAGAACATGAAAGAGGAAAGCAATGGGTTCCACAGGCAAAGAGGAATTCTATTTCACTGGTCAATTTATATAAATAGAAAAGTTTCAAAAAGCACAAACAGAATATAAAGTAAAAATGAATTAACAAAATGACAAAAAAACAGAAAGGTTAATACAGAAAGGTTATAAAAAGAAAACACAAACACAGAAACATCTGAACTTACACATATGGATACTGGTAATGCTTTAAACTCACAACAGTTTTATTCTGCATGCACACACTCGTGTATCTATGTTACAGATAAAGACTAAATGCCACTTAATATTTGTAGCAGGAAATAAGAAGTTCATGACCTAAGGAATTATGGACATTTTTATTATTAAGGCCAACTATATTTCTGTTAGAAGGGAGTATGTTCTGATGAGAAAATTAGAATATTCCTTTCCTACTTATCTGTTTACTTATAATAAGGACCCAAAGTAAACACTATATCTCTAAGCATAAGGGTTTTAAATAAATTAAAAAGTAAAAAAAAAATTGCACATGATAACTTTCCTTTGCAACAATGACTATTAGTTGATACACAGCCCTTAAACCAAACCACTTTTGTGCCAGGCATTGTTGTTCAGTGTGTGAAGCCACTACTTGGGACCCCAGCATCTCACTTAGGAGTGCCTGGATCATGTCCTGCCTCTATTTTCAATCCAGCTTCTTGCTAATGTGCCTGAGAGGTGGTGGATGATGGCCCAAGTAGTTATGTTCCTGCTACCACTATGGGTGACCTGAATGCAGCTCCTGGTTCCTGGCTTCAGTCCGGCCAAGCACCGCTGTTGTGGGCATTTGAAGAGCGAACCAGAGAATAGTCTCTCTCTCCTTCTCTGTCTCTCTATCTCTGTCTGTCTCTTTCTGTCACCCTGCCTTTCAAACAGAGAAATCTTTAAAAGAAAATAGCTAGCTTTGTTATGTAAGACTAACGACCAAATAAAGTTCACAAAAAAAATTATGGTTTAAGGCTAGTTAGATTGGGATCTGTAAGTATACCTACATAGTTATCATTATTCCAAAGGCTTAAAAACAAAATGAAATAAAACTCTGACTCATCACTCATAAAATAACAAATTGCAAATAAATGAGACAAAATGACAAAATGGAAGAGGCAGTACTGTGAAGGTGCTATGAATATGCACATAAACCTAATAGAACCATGCTTATAGATATTCTGAACACAATGTTTACAGTTTACCTAGGGACATAAAAGGAGAAATGGGCCTGAATGACCTTAGTTCCTCAATTCGGATCACCTAATCAGTCATTCACTGACCTACAAGGTAGCCTTCTCAAAGAAGTGAGAGAACAATAGTCACAATTGGATCTGAAAAGGTTAAATTATTATATTTAATATGTATTAAGATTAATGGAAAAGCAGACAGGAAACAGCAAAAGTAGTCAAATAGAGGAAACCGATGGCAGTCTGCGAGAGTACCATTGAAAGGCCTCGTTTTACAGTTGTAAGTGACCCAAACAGTGTGACCTCTTCCTTTCTCCTGCAGACAAGAGTTGAAAGCCCTTTAAAGATCATTTCAGCAGAAAGAAGAGTTCTGATGATGCAATTTCAAAGACAATGACCCAAATAAAAGTGTTTCTTGGTGGAAAATTTATACCACTAATAGGTGGGAGTTGCTAGGCAACAGATATTGCGGTGTTTAATCTCTACCCTTGCTAAGCAATTGCATGATGGAAGAAAATAAGTCTTTTCAGCATTTCAACATAATAGTCATATCTGGAAAGTTTTAGTCTTTTTTAAAATATAGTATCTTTTATGCTAGATTAGCTTTAATTTCAGTTAACATTTAGCAGTCCACCCATATTCTATAAAAATGTGGTTCTACAATCCATAATGATGAATGGGAAAGCACTAAAATTATCATAAATCAATGGTCAACATTATATCATTATAATAAATGGTACATGTGACAAAAAACAGATATTGGTCACCAGAATTTTAGCACACATTACATGAGTTTCAAAGAGAAAATATACTTCTCTAGAGATTAGTTACAAAAGACCTATCCTTCTATAATGTTATAATTTGAAAAGACCTATAGGAAGTTCATACCTAATTTAGTATCCCATGAATCCCATTAAACATCCTTAAACTGTTATTTTGTTAGAATTTCATTTGCACAACAGGATGGGTACTGTTGACAAATTTAAGGAAACCTAAAAAACTTCATGACCATTTAAAAGCACATCTCTTAATTAAAAGAATAGAGGAATCTAGAAAAGAAGAGCTGATAGGTTTGTTATGTAAGATGCAAGTTTTCATGTGGTTCAGTCTTCCCATCAAAACAAAGGAGATTATACTAAAATATATAGTTACAGTAAGAAGATTATGCTAAAACATATAGTTAGGGTAAGGATTATTTGATACTAAATAAATGGAGAAGCACTAAATTAAATATAAAGTTCAAATAAATAATAAGGCTGTTGTCTCAGAGATGGCATCTATCAAAAATGAAAAGCTGTGATATGAATCAAAAAGCTCACCTATATAGATATTCATGCTATATTCAGCCTCAACTTTTATCAGTCTAGAATGATGAAAACAATTCCCAAACTGCTGGAATCATCCAGATATTTGCTCTGAATTCTGGTTTTCATGGTGCTCTACCCTGATTTTTCTACAGTACTTACGTAATAATCCATCTTAATTCAAAAGAGTTTATAACAATAAAAGTCAAAGTAACAATTAACTATCCAGGATTTTTATATCTCATATAATATTTTACTGCAGAACTATAAAATAAAAACCTAGGAATATTGTAGAGTTAATAATGCATGTAATACAATTACTTCAGCTGGGTCATGAGCTGTCAAAATGGCTTCATAGGAACAAAGAAAACACATCGGTTGGCAGGAGAAAAGGGTGGCTTTCCAAGAACTGTGGGACGTTCTGTGGAGGTGAGACAAACACACTGTCCTAGAAAAACTTACCTGGGCAAACTTGTGAATCTGTTCTACAACTGCGGCGAACAGCGCGTGGACACTTTCATCAATCAGACTCTGCATGTAATGCACCGCCTCCTCATCCGACAGGTCTAAACGGAATTTATCCTGAACCTACAAGGCAACAGTCTGTCAGTCTCTTTTAAAGGAAGATAGGGTCACATTTTGAAGAGACAGAATCAAAATGATATAATGACTATTCTTATGCCAAATCAAATGATTTATAACTTATAAAAGGAGTTCTGAATGCCACTTTTTGAGAAAATTTACTGGTTTTATTACATGCTCTTTATTTTGCCCTATTCTTGATGAATATGAGCATTTTTTCTAAGAAAAAAGAAAATAGAAAACTTCATTCTACTAGGTCTCCAAAACATAAAGACGGAAAATCTTGTCTTTCAACTGAAAAGATATATTGTTTCTTTGAATTTCAAATCTAAAACCACACAACAGTGAAAATCAAATTTAAATCTATGTGAATTGTGACATATTCATATTTCTTAATAACCTCCTTAACTATATCCCTAGTAGTCACTGTAAAATGGATGTAGCAAGATGAAATTTTACTAACATTATCCCCCAATTTCAATGCCTAAGTAAGAACAGGAACTATATCCATCACAGGCAAAAATCAACTAGGTTTTCTAAAATGTCTCTTTTCCTATAGTAGTTCCCTATAACCCTGCAGAGCACTACTTCAGTGGGTCAAGTTTCCAGAGACAGTACATTTCTTTTAGTTAATATTTAAAGCTGGGGCCAGCGCTATGGCATAGCAGGTAAAGCTGCCGCCTGCAGTGCCGGCATCCAATATGGGCGCCGGTTCAAGTTCCGGCTGCTCCTCTTCTGGTCCAGCTCTCTGCTATGGCCTGGGAAAGCGGTGGAGGATGGCCCAAGTCCTTGGGCCCCTGCACCCTCGTGGGAGATACAGAAGAAGCTCCTGGCTCCTGGCTTCAGAATGGCACAGCTCTGGCAGTTGCAGCCATCTGGGGAGTGAACCAGGGGATAGAAGACCTCTCTCTCTATGCCTCTCCTTCTTTCTATAACTCTTTCAAGTAAATAATAAATAAACCTTTAAGAAAATAAAATATTTAAAGCTACAGTTGATTTCCAACATTAAGGACTGAAAAACTGTCAATGTGAGTATGCTCAAAAAATAAATAAATAAATAAAAGCCAATGTTACTGAATGACTGCCCTGTGTAAAACACCACATAAAGTGCTCATTATACTTGTAGCATTTCAGAAGGTACAATTTCCAGTCTAGAATCTGGAACCTGAAGCATAGACAATTTGTGAAGGCAATCCAGGTATATTTAAATGGTTGTAAGAGAGACATGCACCCAGACAATCTCACACTATTAAACACAGTCATTGCATTCTACTCTTTCTCTTCTTATATATGACTCATATATACTATTTAAAGGCAGGCTAGGCGGAAATGGAATTTCCAGCTGGATACAATATGGTCCACATTTAGTATTTCCTTTTAACTTCTAGAAGCCCAGGAAAAAGAAGGGACAGACAGTAAAATCTATAGTGCCAGTATAGTGCTCCTGCCTCTTCACTGAAGGCAGGCACCATGAAATCTGAAAGTTCTGCAGTTTCAAGATAGGGAAAGAAAGAGACACATTGATGTAAAAAGGGAAGGGCAATTCAGTAGAGAGACATTTACTAAGGTTACACCTTTCATGATACAGCTCTCTCATTTCTGGATCCCAAATAATGACACATACGTCCCTAGCGTTTAATCTTGTTTTCACTGATATCTACTTAGAGAGATATGTCTTTTTTTTTTTTTTTTTTTTTTTTTTTTGACAGGCAGAGTGGACAGTGAGAGAGAGACAGAGAGAAAGGTCTTCCTTTTCCATTGGTTCACCCCCCAATGGCCGCTGCGGCCGGCGCGCTGCGGCTGGCACACCGCGCTGATACAAAGCCAGAAGCCAAGAGCTTCTCCTGGTCTCCCATGCGGGTGCAGGGCCCAAGCACTTGGGCCAACCTCCACTGCCTTCCCAGGCCACAGCAGAGAGCTGGCCTGGAAGAGGAGCAATCGGGACAGAACCGGCGCCCTGACCGGGACTAGAACCCGGTGTGCCAGCGCTGCAGGCGGAGGATTAGCCTAGTGAGCCACGGCGCCGGCTAGAGAGATATGTCTTAAAATTTTAAATTATTATTAAGAACACAGTAATGTTACAGTTAGGAGAATCAAAACTTTAGCCCAACTCATCAAAGCTTACTTGCACCAATACCTGTATTATAAAAAGAGGTATTTAGCAAGAAGAGACAATAGTATTTTGACAAATACATAAATGTTCTTTTCTATAAGAAAAAGGTTAAGTAGATATTATTTGGCATTATATTTTCTGACTTATGTTAGGCTACCTGTTAGTGTCCCCTATGTTCTCAAGGTTCTAATTATTCACTTCAAGCTACATTCTCTGTGTTGAAACAGATAATTTCTATTGATTTACGATTAAACTCACTGACTCCTTCTAATGCCACTTCCAGTTTTTGGTAAGAATATCCAATTGATATTTCATTTTAGCTACTATTCTTCCAGCTCTATAATTTTTATTTTGCCATTTTTTTCTTTCTAGTTTTTCTTTCTCTGTTGAGATCCCCATCTGTTAAGTCATTACACATTTATTTTCCTGAATGGCTGCTGTAAAGTTCTTTCCTGATAGGTGTGACATTTGGGTCATCTCAGGGTGTTTCTTCTTCTTCTTCTTTTTTTTTTTTTTTTAAGATTTATTTATTTTACTTGAAAGTCAGAGTTACACAGAGGGAGAAGCAGAGGCAGAGAGAGGTCTTCTATCCGCTGGTTCACTTCCCAGATGGCTAAAATGGCCAGCGCTGGGCCGGGCGAAGCCAGGAGCCAACAGCTTCATCCAGGTCTCCCACATGGGTGGCAAGGGCCCAAACACTTAGGCCATCTTCCACTGCTTTTCCCAGGCTATTAGCAGGGAGCTTCATGGGAAGTGGGTGCAGCTAGGACACAAACCAGCACCTATAAAGATGTCAAGGTCACAGGCAGCAGTTTTACCTGCTACGCTATGACACATGGCCCATCAGGATGTTTCTATTGACTGCTTTTGTTAAACTGACTTGTGTCACATCTATCGGATTCTTCACATGTCTAATGTTTTTTTTTTATTAGATACTAGGCATTCTGAATGAAACATCATGGATTCAAAATTCTGTTGTGCTCCTCTGAAGTTTATAATAGGCAGTTACCTTGGCAGCAATCAAATCCAAAATATGTATTCTCCAATGGACAATAGTTGAAAACTCTGCTCAGTTCTAAGAAGCTTCTGGCTGCTGCTTCACCCTCTAATGTGACAGGGGTTCTGCTAAGTTTCACAGTTAGGATTTGGGAAAATTTTTTATGTACTTAGAGAGAGATGTATCCCAGTTCCTCTGAATATCATCTTACTTTAATTTTCTAACGATCATACCAACTCTAAATGCTGTACTCTTACACCTTATCAGTGTGCTCACACCGGAACAGTCTATAAAGTACCTTCAAGCAAAAGGTTGCAAACATGCAAATTTTATTCTTTACTGTTCACCTTTAAAATCCTTTGTGTTTATGCCTGGGTTTGGTTACGCCCCTGTGCTTCATAGTAGTTTACTTTTTTACCATGTTGTAACATTGTTATCTGAATCAGTGAATCTGTCTTTGAAAAAGGGTAGTCTACTATTTAGTATAATAAATAAGATCAAGGGACACAATGTAATATTCACTGTGTTGTTTCTCTATCTTATAAATGTAATTACCACCCTTATTATAATGATCCACTTGCAATATTGTACTATATTGGATCACTTTGAACCACCAATCATTCACAGGAAGTAAAACACTTTCTCTGAAAGACAGTCATTCAGCCAGTAATAAAATTTTAGCAGTGGGTAATTATAGGTGGAGTCGTCCAATTAACCACTGCCATGACCAGCTGCTCAAATGATCTAAAAGAACAAGCGAGCCAAAACATGTATTCCTTCATTTTAGTTTTATTCTTCAGAGATGCTCATCTAAGTTTACAACCATTCTTTGTGTTGGTTCCTCTGTACCTTCTCTTACTTTGATTAAACATCTCTGATGTCTAATGTGTCCCTCATGTACCACAGTTCCAAACCATCAAATATCCTGGTGGCACCTTCCCTAGGCAATCTTCCATCTTTCCATCAGCATTTAGATGTCCTGACTTCATGATGTGTCTGTACTCATCTTAAAGTATAAAACAGTGGTATAAAAACAGTATAGATTATGGTGTGACTAGAATCTCCATTCATTTAGACACTGTATTTCAAGTAGTAGATTATAGATTTTGTAGTTTTTTATACTGGCTCCGTTAGTTCATTTACATTAAGCTTCAAATCAACTAGAAGTTGAGCAGCAACCAATTAAACCATCACTTGATGTATGTGTCCAATATGAAAAATTTCTAAAACAAGTAAAAACTTTGAAAGGCATTAAGTATAGAACCCCACATTTAAGCAGTGAAAACTGAATTAGGCAAAATAAGAAACACTTTCAATTTTTATGTTCTTAACAGTCTATTTTCTTTTCAACATAGAATGATCTACTTGAGATACACGTTATTTTATTTTGCTTTCTAATTCCAAGATGCATCACTGGTAAAATTTATGATTACTACGCTGTCCTTTTAAAATCTTCATTCACCAACCAGATGTAAAATCTATTTTATTCACATTGAAATTTTTTTTAATTCTTTTTTTTTTTTTTTTTTTTGACAGGCAGAGTTAGACAGTGAGAGAGAGAGAGACAGAGAGAAAGGTCTTCCTTCCGTTGGTTCACCCCCCAAATGGCCACTATGGCTGGCGTGCTGCACCTATCCGAAGCCAGCAGCCAGGTGCTTCCTCCTGGTCTCCCATGCGGGTGCAGGGCCCAAGTACTTGGCCCATCTTCCACTGCCTTCCCGGGCCACAGCAGAGAGCTGGACTGGAAGAGGAGCAACCGGGACAGAACCGGCACCCCAATCGGGACTAGAACCCGGAGTGCCGGCGCTGCAGGCGGAGGATTAGCCTAGTGAGCCGCAGCGCCGGCCTTCACATTGAAATTTGACATGCAGTAAGAAATGACCTCTTATATTTAAAGAGTTATCTTTTTAAAGCTACCACAAACTGCTCAGTGCGTTCTTTCACTTCTGAAATCCTTCCCTAGTGCCAGCTTTAGCTACAGACAAAAGATAGTCTAACAATTCCAACTTAATATTATCAGATGTCTTATCTTTAAAAGCATAAAATAATGGAATATGAAAAACACTTTAGCACCATAAATACACTGTTTCACTTTGAAGATTGAAGACTATTAAAGATGGCCTCAGTAAGCATCCTCTTTACCAATAATAACCAAGACTGAATTTTACACAAAAGTGTAAGTTTCCATAAGTTTTGAACTGGGCTAAGGGAGAGGTTTAATCTGGCAAAAATTGTATTTTATTATCCCATATTAACCAATATTTTAATTTACTTATCAAAAGGCAGTCAGTATAGCTTTTCTGGTTCAACACTAATGGGCAACATAGTCCCTTAAATTGTGGTAGGGAAGAAATTATTTACTCCCTTAGAACATCAGACTTACTGTCAACTAAATTACCTACCTGTTCTTGCTGCAATTTTCTGCCCATAAATCAAATCATGATGTAGTGATTAATGAGACACATTAGAAAAATTTTAAGACAAAGAATAAATATTTCTCACAAGATATAATAGGACAAACCTACATCCTCAAAAACAAACCATTATTCAAGTGAACTGATTCTAAAGTAGTAGTAACTACTGATTAACTCACTATTCAAGTAGTCACCAGCAAACAACAGCAAGTCACTAAGTACCCACAACCCATTTCCAGATATGATTTTTATACTTAAATGGATTTAAAGTTTATTTCATTGCAAGCATATTTTGAAGTCCATGCAGTTTTTTCATAATACACATTTTCCAAGAACTTTCTGAAGACCTCTTCACATAATTTTCTAATCTGTCCCTGAAGACTTAACAGGGTGATCTAAAACAAAATCATCCTTTAAAAATAAGAACTCTGGCTATTAAATATACTCTTCTGATTAACCTTGGGTGACAGATTTTAAGATGTCATATTTCTGATAATATAGATAATTTAATATGCCAGCTAGTTATTTTAGGAGCCATAATTAGGATTTACATAAACAGAAGAATTGTAAGACTTATTTGATCTGTTACTGTACTCCATGGTTGGACCAAACTTGGAGAGGTAACAGCTAAGCAGGGATCTTTTGCCTTCAGTTACTTTGTATACCCTCAGGACTACCATGCAGCCTATGAGGCTTTCTTTTATTTCTAAGGAACAATTTATTAAATGTGAATTTCGACAGAATTCATAGATTAGCATGAAGATCTTGAACGGCATTGGAATTACACAATTTTTCAATTGTTAAGTTATATGTGTATGCATACACACACCATGCCCTTATAGTCCAATTAGCACAGTTTTATCAATAATAGCATTTCAATGCACACATTACTTTCAATCACATACTTGGGCACATACAGCTATTTTGAAACAAAACCCAACAATACATTTCTATACTAAACTATACTCTTTCATAAAGAAGCAAGGTATTTCATTTATACATAATCTTTATGCCTTGTCTTTGAAAACTCAAAACTAATGCATATAAAAGACTAACATCCGTGAAGACAAAAACGTTTTTGTTTAAAATAATGCACTGTTTAGCATCTCAGATATGATAACTTACATTCAAATAACAAAAGCAGATGTTCTCCATTAATATCTCAAAATATTAGAACTAGAAAAAATATTTTTCCTTGTATTAATTTCTTAATAAGTTAATAACAAAAGTTTTTATAGCAAAGAAATAAATCTGATTCAACAGTATAAAAGAATGCATTAATCTAAATATTATTTTCTTGATGAGTTCATTTGATTACTTGAACTTCATTAGAATAATTCCCTTACCTGAACAGAAACCAGAATTTAAAGAGTAATTAAAAAGAAAAGTGAAGAAACTGAACCAGTGTTCAACAACTGCTAGAGGACAATCAATCTCAAAAATTACCATCTGCAATAACTTTCCTACTATTTAAAAAACGATCTGCATTCAAAATTACATAAAGTGTGGATGTTACAGCTAGAGTACTTATTAATCTTTTAGGAACCCAAGGTAATTTAATTTTTGAAATAGAACTTCAACTAATTTGTAGCTCCTTGTATTATATATATATACATATATATATATAACATAACATATATGTAATATATGTATGTGTATGTGTGCACGTGTGAGTGTGTTTTTATATAAGTAAAACAGTGGAGTCACCACTGTGGCATAGCAGGTTAGGTAACCATCTCAGACACCAGCATCCCATATGGGAACCGGTTTGAGTCCCAACTGCTCCACATCCAATCCAGTTCTCTGCTAATGCACCTGGGAAAACAGCAGAAGATGGCCCAGATCCCTGGGCCCTTTTACCAAGTGGGAGACCCAGACGAAGCTCCTGGGTCCTGGCTTTGACTTGGCTCAGCCCTGGCTATGGCAGCCATTTGGGGAGTGAAGCAGCAGTTGGAAGATCTCTCTTTGTCTCTCTATAACTCTTCCAAAATAAATACATAAATCTTTTAAGTTTAGTAAAAAATCAATTTAGAAAAAGAACATGCCTGTTTAATTCAACACAAAAAAATCATTATTTTGGAAAATGTATTAAGAAACTTTTTAAAATATTTACAAGTGCAAGTTAAAGTACTTCTTTTTTTAAATTATTGAACTTGAGAAAAACATGAATGAAAAGCACTAATAAGCAGATACGTTTATCCATTCATTAAATACTTTATCTTCACTGCATTTTTCTTCTAAATAGATCCATGTGTATCAAAAGTTAAAGACTTAAAACTCTTTGAAGTTGGGCAATTTTCTTCTTTCAATACACTCATTGCAAGTATTGTTAATGATCTACTAGAGAATAAGGTATGTATTTCTTTTTTATCTCAAATGTTCCTTCATCATTACTGCATTTCATAGATGTTGATTAACAAATCCTATTTCTACACCACAGGTTTACAAATATCTCCTTTGACTTTTTTAAAGGCAACCCAACACTTCATTTCCTCTTCTTTCCCCTTCTATGACACCAATCACTATCTAGTAATCTATATTCAGTCACTTTATTTTGTTTCTATTCCCCTTAGTAGAAGGCAAATTCCACATGGGCAGGAATTTTGTTCTGTGTATAATACATACATTGTGCCAGTGCTTAACACATAGTAAATAGTTCAAAATTTATTGAGTGAAATGAACGATGAATAAAAAATTTTATGGAAATCTATACTCAAATTTTGGAAGAATGATTATTAGGACAAAGGAATGTAGCTGACTATAATTCAAATCATAGCACTAATAGCATTTTCATTCATTAGTTAACAGCATTTTCATTGATTAAAGAGTATCTAAAGCAAATGAGAAAATGTTACTATTTGTTAAATATATGTGATACAGGTTTGTTACAGGATCAGCATTTTTAAACAATTTAAAATATCTTTGGATGTGCTACCCATAGATTCAGAGAGCTGACAATACTATCAAAACTCTTTCATTTTATTTTTTAGGCTACAGAGATGTTCGCCCTTATGATTAGCTTTAAAAGATTAAAACAATTTTTGAGCAAGCTTTTTACAGAACCAAGCAATTAGTGGCACATTAATCTACTACCAGGCACTCAATGTTTTTGAGGAAAGAAACACTTGACCTGGCAGTTAAGTTGTTGGTAAAAATGCCAAAGTTCCACATCAGAGTGCTTATGTTCAATACCCATCTCAACCTCTTGATTCCAGCTTCCCATCAGTGTAGACCCCACAAGGTAGCAGTGATGGCTCAAGTAATTGGGATACCTTAATTGAGCTCTGGTTCCTGGCTTTGTCCCACAGCCCTGATCATTGCAGGCACTTGGGGAATAAACCAGCAGATGGAGGCTGCTGATTTTTTTTTTCTTCCTTCTCTTTCTCTCTCCCTCTTTTCTTCTCTCTTTCTCTCCCTCTCCCTACCTCTACCCCTACCTCCCTACCTACCTCTCTCCCTACCTCTCTCTCTACCTCCCCAGCTCCCCCTTTTCCTCTCAAAAAATAGATTAACAAAAGAACTCCAATTTATGTAGTATAACTTTTATGTAACAGTAATCTGAAGAAAATAATCAAAGAAATGCAAAGCAGGAGAAACATAGCAAGACTTGTTTTGTTAAGATTCTTTTTGGTACCTCTGTGCAACACTCCTTTTTTCTGCATATAGGGTAGCACCCCTCTGGAATGAGGGTATTGAATATTTTGGAGGAAGGTCCAAGAATTCTTCTATGGAGTACTTCAAGGAAGAATGGTGGGAAAGGGTCACAGAGAGACTTTCCTGTGCCTGCTCTTTTCTCAAATGCCAACAAACCATATATTAGGGTAGTATATCCCAAAAAATGTGATTAACAAAAATACCATGTATTCCATATATAAGTAACCCAATTCCAAAAACATAAGAAGAAATTGATATATATTAAAATAAATAATGGAGACAAGATAATATTACATTGTTAGGATCAACTAATTTGAGTAATATTTACTTCTGTAACGATCTCACAGCCCCAACTGAGCTATTCTCTTCTAGCTAGCTTTGATTCATGAAGCCAAAACAAAAATTTTCCAAGGAACAACATTATTAAATAATGTCAATAATGTTATTTCATCAAATCATTAAAAATCTCCTTCTTAAAAATACCAAGCAATATAAAACAAAAATGTTAGCCAATTCCAGCATAACTTTCCAATATTGCTATGACTTTAATGTTAATTATGTTATCCACATTCTTGATAAAACATCAAAAGCAAAGAAATCTGTTATGATAAACTTATGGTAAGAGGCTATTTTAAAAGAGTCATTTAATTGAAATTAGAATAAATGCTTTGTGAGCATGAGTCTAAAAGAAAAGATGAGGTAGGCATTTGGTCTAGTGGTTAGGATGCCACTTGGGATGCCTGTGTTGCTTAATGGAATGCCTGGGTCTGAGTCCTGGCTTCAATTACTGACTCCTGCTTCCTGCTAATGTGAACCCTGGGAGGCAGCAGTGATGGCTCAAGTAATTGGTTTCCCGCCATCCAAATGGGAGACCTGGATTGAGTTCTTAGTTCCTGGCTTCTGTCCTTGCTCTTGTTTGGGGCCACTGTGGATATTTAGGGGGTTAACCTGTGATAGGAGTGGTCTCTGTCTCTCAGTCTCTTTCTCTATCAAATATTTTTTAATTAAAAATAAGAAAAATGAGTAGCGGACATTGTTCTCAAAAAGAACAAGTTTACAAGTTAAAAAGCTATATAATCTTTCCATCAAGTTCAATACTCAATCATAATTATTTTTAAAATAAGATTTTACTACCTTTTGATAAAGTACTTTACAAATTACCTCACCACGACCTTGTCCTAAATGATTAAAAGAAGCAGAAAATTCATTCAGCTATATATCTTCATTTGCACTGCCTTGTCCTCCCATCTCGAGCTAGAACTCAAGGCAAGATAGCTCTGAGTGACATCCTTAGCATGCTTTTCCTTGGAGTATTAGGAATCAAGTATCCAATGAAGAATATTATGGAAAGACCTACATTTTTCAGGAAAAAGAAGAAGGGTTGTAGTAGAGTAAGCTGTCTCTCCAGATATGGTGACGTGTCCTATTCATATGACAGAGTCATGAACAGGAAAGGGGACAGAACTGGTTGCAGAGGACTGGGAAGGTAGTTGTATCCTAGAATTTCGAAAAAATTGTATGAAAGGTTTCTTCCCTAATTCATATTACTTAAGAGGGGAGGGGGTGGGATAAGGAGTAGTGAGTTGTTGAAATCTTAACATATCCTGGATATGAAAAATATACTGTAGTATTTAAGAATGTATAAGAATTTACCTTTTTAACAGTTTTATCTGGTTCAAGAGCAATATCTGGAATGTTTGCGTCAACCATCAGAGAAAACAAATTCAAAATCAAATTTGAATACCTAAAAGAGAGCAGGAAAAAGAAAAATGCAACAAGTTAGAACTTTGCATTTATTTCTCAAATCCAGAACATTTCCAGAAGTAATGACACTTGGATTCTTTTTTTTTTTTTTTTTTTTTTTTTGACAGGCAGAGTGGACAGTGAGAGAGAGAGAGAGAGAGAGAAAGGTCTTCCTTTGCCGTTGGTTCACCCTCCAATGGCTGCCGCGGCCGGCACGCTGCGGCTGGCGCACCACGCTGATCCAATGGCAGGAGCCAGGTGCTTATTCTGGTCTCCCATGGGGTGCAGGGCCCAAGCACTTGGGCCATCCTCCACTGCATTCCCTGGCCACAGCAGAGAGCTGGCCTGGAAGGGGGGCAACCAGGACAGAATCCGGCGCCCCGACCGGGACTAGAACCCGGTGTGCCGGCGCCGCAAGGCGGAGGATTAGCCTAGTGAGCCGCGGCGCCGGCCAACACTTGGATTCTTATAATTACTCTTATCCAATGGAAAATAATGTGAGGCTATTCCTCAGCAGGCCCAATAAAAAAGCAAGTCTTGAAAAAGTCTTATTCTCGGGCCTCCATTTAACATCATTTCTAGCTCCCCTACTGTGGAAAAAACTTTTAGAGTAACCATCTAATGATGGCATGATAGTAAGTACACCCTTTTCAGAAGAGATTCAAAAGGAATCCACTTTATATCTACTAGCATTTTATAACAATGACAGTTTGTCTTTGGATAATGATAAGAATCTGCTACCTAAGACCACCTAAGTGTGTCATGACTAAATGAATGAAATGGAGATGATATCCCACTAATGACTCATGAGTATCATAGAGGGATACTACTTATAATTCCAGGAACTATAGTAACTGACCTGGATATAAGTAACCCTGAATGACAGAAAAAGTAGCTAGTACTCAACTGCATTAAAAATGAGTAAGACACCTAAATAATGCTAAATAATGCTAATAATAATGCTAAATAATCAGGAACTAAAATCTATTTTCACCAACCCTCAGTCATTCCCTTCCCCCAAAAAGCAGAAAGAATGTTTCTATTCAAATGGTCACTAACACATAGAGCATATGGGGAAACATAATAAAAAGGAGCAAATAAATCTATACTGGGCACTTTCTACCTCCAGAATACCCTTCCCTTGGGCAATCACATTCTGGGTAGTCCATTTTTATTCTTGTTGAGAGAAAAAGACATTCAGTTTTGACTTCAGGTATGGATGTGTTTAAAGAAAGCTTCAGCTTTTAGAAACGAAGATTTATAGCTGGTCTCAGAAAAACTGTCAATACAAGTGCCTACATTCCTTTATGCATGGAGGTCAGGATTCAAGTAATACAGAATTCCTGTCATCTACTTGTCTATAATAAAATTGCACAAGTTACTAAAAAAAAAACTATTAAAAACTTGAAGTATAGTAATGGCACTTGTATACAAAAAGGTCTCTCTATGAGTTTCAAATTACATATTTTTATCATTTTTATTGCTGATGAAAATCAAGAGAGGTTATAATAAAAACTTCTACCTTGGGGCCGGTGCTAGGGTATAATGGGTAAAGCCGCTGCCTGCAGTGCCGGCATCCCATACAGGCACCGGTTCAAGTCCCAGATACTCCACTTCTGATCCAGCTCTCTGCTATGGCCTGGCAAAGCAGTAGAAGATGGCCCAAGTCCTTGGGCTCCTGTACCCATGTGGGAGACCCGGAAGAAGCTCCTGGCTTTGGATCCGCACAGCTCCAGCCATTGTGGCCAACTGGGGAGTGAACCAGCGGATGGAAGACCTCTTTCTCTCTCTATGTAACTCTGACTTTCAAATAAATAAATAAATCTTAAAAAAAAAAAAAAAAAAACTTCTACTTTGTAATCAAATTGGCCCTAAAACACTTAATACTTTTAAAAAAGGTATAACAGCTAAATAGCTTTAGTGGATCTTTAGGTTCCTGATTTCCTTGAAAAATTAATAAAAATATATGACAGATGCTATTCTATTTCTATTTATATGGTAATTTTATTCATTCCACCATCAAATATTTCCCAAGTACTATACTTGCTACATACAGTATTCTATACAGTAGGGATATAGTAGTGAGCTGAACTAAGAAGGTTCGTATTGCACTCATGAAATTTACATTCTGGAGCATGGTGGGGACTCGCACAATAAACTGAAAAGCAAGATTAACTTTATTTAGGTTGCCTGACAAAAAGATTTTAAAAAGAAAGAGAAAACACACACACACACACACACACACACACACAAACCAGGGATACTGGCCAGAGACTTGATGGGGTGGAGAGAGAAGAAATCCTCTTAGGGAGGTACAATTTTATTTTTAATGAACTGAAAATTAATTGCATTTAAAGAGTGGAGTAACACATTCTGAAATGCATTCTTTATTTTTAAATTTCATTTATTTATTTAGAAAGGCAGAGCAACAGACAAAAAGGAGGAGGCAGATAGAGCTTTTCCATTGGTTCACTTCCCAAATGTCCACAATAGTCAGAACTGAGCCAGAGTGAAGGCAGAAGCCAGGAGCTCCATCCAAGTCTCCTACAAGGGTGGCAGCAGACTAAATCTTCCACTGCCTTCCCAGATACATTAGCAGAAAACTGGATTAGAAGCAGGGCATCTAGGACTCAAAATGGTACTCTGATATGGGATGCCAGTAACAGTTAATGGCTTAATTTGATGTGCTATAATGCTGGCCCCCTGATACACATTTGTAAAAGCTTTCACTGGTCATCTTGTAGATGTAGGGAACCCACATCACAGAGTTCCATGTGGAAAAGTAACAACATGGAAGCAATCCAGCTATGTTTTGGTGAGTGGACAGACTAGCCAATACTTAGTAATAGTATCAATGAAGACAGGGAGAAAGAGGAACTGAATGTCACCATGACCATAAGTAACAGGACTCTAATTTCTTCACCAAAATTTAAAAAATAAAATAAAAAAAAGCTTGACTCAAGTAGGAACCGGATTTTAGGTGGAGAACTGAGAATTCCATTTAGACATACTAAGTTTGACATGATCACTAGATTTTGAGCAGAGATGCTAAGTAGGCAGTTAGATATATTTCAGAGGAGGTATCAGAACTGGTATTTGAAGCCATCAGTATTTGGGTTACATTTAAAGTTACAGGACTGAATAAAAACAGATAAGAGGGCTTGGGGGAAACAATCCATAACTAAAACTCTTTATAAGGATAATGAGATTTCTGGATAGTTTATCAGAGGTTAGAAAGATGGAAGAAAACAGTAAAAAAAAAAAAAAGCATGAATGACTAGTGAGGCAAAAAGAAAACAGGGCAGTGGGTTTCACCAAGTTGAAAGAAAAGATTTTCAGGAATAAAGGACTGGTCAACTGTGTTATAATCTGCCAAGAAGCAAAAATGGACATTAGGTTTGGAATTTATAACTATTTATCTTGATAGAATTAGTTTTGGTAGCATAACTGGAATGGAAAACCTTACTGCAGAAGGTTGAAGAAAAGAAGGCAAGTGGAGACAGAAAGATTTATTACAGTAGAGAGTGGAGAAACAGGGTAGAAGTACAATTTTTAGCAATACCCTTGGCCTCTCCCCCTTGATGTCTGTAACAATCATCAGTTGTGATGATCAAAAATGTCTCCAGATATTGCCAAATGTGACCCAAGGGGAGGAGGGAGTACAAAATAGCTCCAAGCTGAGAACCAGTGGTTTAAAATCAGTAGTGAGCACAACACAATCGTTGGATTTTCTTCAGGAGCATACAGCTGTTGCTGTGTATGCATGACACAGAAGGAGACATGACATAGGAAGAAGAACCGGGTTGGGGTTTCAGCAGGTGAAGCCATAGGACAGGATACAAATGTCTGAGATAAAGTTTAGAGGAAAGGGCAATAAGAATGATTACATTTTGGAACAAAAGTCTAGTAGGGAAAAGAAAAAAGTGAGAATATGAAGTAAATGAGTTGTAAGGGTACAAAGCATTGCTCAGAGAACAGAAAGCTTGGGACTGAGATTTTGGAAGACAATATTTACCAGTATTGATTAGATACAGGCACTATGTGAAGAAGACAAAACCTCAAGAGACCAGTGCATGGCTGGACTATCATCTTGGATACTGAGGTCACACTAACAGTAAAGGAAAAGATAATGAAAATTTTCAATGAATAGGAATGATGGGAAGGTCAGCAGCTGATGGTTGATAGTGGGTAACATATCTGATGGTATGGTCTTTAATGGAGTTAGATGTGTCTACGTTTTTCTCCTACAAGGGACAAGTAAAGAAATAGTTTGGAAGAGGTATTAAGCAGCTGGAGGGGCAACAAGGCCTTCTCTGTGAGAATAAAGATGATTTACCTGAGTAGGTTGTAAGGGATATAGTTAGCAGAATACAGCCAGATGGGCATATGACATTAGGGGAAAATAAAAAAAGATATTGTTTTAATTAACCCTCAATTATTCACACTCTGCTTTGTTGATTACATAGCTTCTTCCCATCTAGCCACGGAGGAATCCTAAGAAATCTATCCAAGAGTAACACAAAGAGAGGAAATCTGATTGCCCATTCGACTGACATGGGGAGTTCTCAGAACTGTCTCTCGCAATCAGTTCCCCATGTTATTTTGTTAGGCTGGCAGGATCTATGTTAAAATGTCTGTCTTTACAAAGGCAGAGTGTGTGTTTCATTTCACAAAAGCAAATATCAATGTTTTCCGGATTATCTGCAAGTTTAACCATCCATACTTCTATTGTTATAGCAAAGACAAAGAATGAAATACAAATGGAACATTCTGTAAGAAGCTTAAATACTTTGTGGATGATTTGTCACTACCTTAACTGTATTAATCTTTTACATCTGTTGTCATTAACCTGCATTTTGCCTTTAAGACTTAATAAACCAAAACAAATTATATATTTGTTAAATAAGATGTAAAGGTTACTGAAAGTCTTTAAAACCAATATTAAAAAGCAACATAAGGTCAAAGTTAAAAAAAAATGATAGTGTAGGGAAGTAAGCAAAATGAAGTCTAGACGAAGATGGTAAAAGGACAAGAAATAATTTGATTTTTCTTTAAAGAAGCACATCATTGAAGGAAAACATACTCTGTTTTACTCATGTTACTACAAACCTTCATGCTAGTCATACAAAATGGTTTAAATTTTTCAAGAAAAATATTCAATACTGAAAATAAAAATGTAATTCACTATATGAGATTAGGGTCTTAACATTATTTCAGAGGGCTATTTTTCCTACATTTCATATGTTTTATATATGGCAAATATCAGAGTTGAATCCAAATAGTTATTTAATAAGTATACTACTTTAAGAAGGGGAAATCTGGGGCTGGCACTTTGGCCCAGGGAGTTTTGGCGCAGCCCTGGCCTGAAGCACCAGCATCCCGAATGGGTGCCAATTCTAGTCCCGGTTGCTCCTCTTCCAGTCCAGCTCTCTGCTATGGCTGGCAATGCAGAAGATGGCCCAAGTCCTTGGGCCCCTGCACCCACGTGGGAAAGAAGCTCCTGGCTCCTGGCTTTGGATCGGTGCAGCTCTGGCCACTGCAGCCATCTGGGGAGTGAACCAGTGGATAGAAGACCTCTCTCTGTCTCTACCTCTCTCTGTAACTCTGACTTTCAAATAAATAAATAAATCTTTAAAAAAAAATGGGGAATCATTTAGTTAATGATGAAAGGTAGTACTGATGTTTGGTGACTCAGCAAGCATTAAGACAATATAAGAACCTTACCTGATACAGTTAAATGCATTTCCACTTTATATGGTAAAATTCATGACCAAAAAATGTAAGGTCATCTTTGTGTCAACGGTGTCTAATATGGTATTTGACATTAACATCCAATTTAAAAGAGTTAAGTTTACCTTGAATACTTTAAAGTATTTCAGTGTTACTATTATGATGGCAATGTAAAAATAAATGTACAATTGCTGGTATTATATGTACTGAGAAGAGAGGACATATTTTGTTACATGAAAATCACTATACCATTAAAGTTGGTCTCAAAATCTGAACAGTTGTAACCATTCATAATTGAGTTCAAAAGAGCCTGCTCTGCTTCTGTGATTCCATGGCCTTCTTGTTGAAAAAGCTAATCAGTAATCAACAAATATCATAAAAGAAGGTAGTTGTTCATACCTAAAACCTCCAAATAAAGAGGAAATCCAAAGGGCCAACAGGCACATGAAAAAATGTTCAAGGTCATTAGCAATCAGGGAAATGCAAATCAAAACCACAATGAGGTTTCACCTCACCCCAGTTAGAATGGCTCACATGCAGAAATCTACCAACAACAGATGCTGGCGAGGATGTGGGGAAAAAGGGACACTAACCCACTGTTGGTGGGAATGCAAACTGGTCAAGCCACTATGGAAGTCAGTCTGGAGATTCCTCAGAAACCTGAAGATAACCCTACCGTTCGACCCAGCCATCCCACTCCTTGGAATTTACCCAAAGGAATTTAAATTGGCAAATAAAAAAGAGGTCTGCACCCTAATGTTTATTGCAGCTCAATTCACAATAGCTAAGACCTGGAACCAACCTAAATGCCCATCAACGATAGACTGGATAAAGAAATTATGGGATATGTACTCTTTAGAATACTATACCGCAGTAAGAAACAACGAAATCCAGTCATTTGCAACAAAATGGAGGAATCTGGAACACATCATGCTGAGTGAAATAAGCCAGTCCCAAAGGGACAAATACCATATGCTCTCCCTGATCGGTGACGACTGACTGAACACCAAGAGGGAAACCTGTTGGAGTGAGGTGGACACTATGGGAAATGGTGGCTTGATCAGCATAGCCCTGACTGTTAATGAACAACTTAATACATTATCCCTCTTAGTAGTTTTTTTATCTGTTCTACTTAATATGACTGGTTTAGATCTGTAATTGATGCACAGTTATTCTTAAGTGTTGAAAATTAACTGAAATGTGATCCCTGTTGAACATGGTGGTGGGAATGGGAGAGGGAAGAGATGTATAATTTGGGACATGCTCAGGCTGACTTGCCCCAAGTGGTGGAGTTGGAAGCATACCAGGGGATTCCAATTCAATCCCATCGATGTGGCATGTACCAATGCCATCTCACTGTTCCAGGTGATCAGTTTCAGTTCACAGTTGGTCATGGTGAAGGGACTGGGAGTCAAAGGGAGCACATAGACAAGTCTAGTACCTGCTAACGCTAACTAATGGAGTAAATAAAGGGGAGAGTGATCCAACATGGGAAGTGAGATACTCAGCAGACTCATAGAATGGCAGATGTCCTAAAATAGCACTCTGGCCTCAGAATCAGCCCTAAAGGCATTCGGAGCTGGCTGAAAAGCTCATGAGAGTATTTCAGGCATGGAAAGCCAAGACACTCTGGCAAAAGATCTCTGCGAGTGAGATCCCAGTGGAAAGAACAGGTCTTCAAAGAAGGAGGTACCTTTCTCTGAAGGGAGGAGAGAACCTCCACTTTGACTATGACCTTGTCTAAACAAGATAAGAGTCGGAGAACTCAGAGGGCTTCCATAGCCTTGGAAACTCATGGCTGGAGCATAGGGAGATTACTGATGCCATAGACAGGAGTGTCAATTGGTAAAGTCAACAACAGGAGTCACTGTGCACTTACTCCTCATGTAGGATCTCTATCCTTAATGTGCTGTACATGGAGATTTAATGCTATAACGAGTACTCGAACAATATATTTCACTTTGTGTTTCAATGGGGGTGCAAACTGTTGAAATCCTTACTTAATGCATACTAAACTGATCCTCTGTAAAAAAAAAAAAAAAGAAAAGAAATTATCAATTCCCAACTTGACTCTCACTGGGATTAAACATGACAATAGGTCTGCTCTGATTTCATCATCATTTAAAAAAAATCATCTATTATTTTTCACTTTATGTTTCTGTGAGGGAGCAAACTGTTGAAATCCATACTTAATGTACACTAAGCTGATCTTCTGTATATTAAGATAATCGAAAATGAATCTTGATGTGAATGGAAGGGGAGAGGGAGTGGGAAAGGGGAGGGTTGTGGGTGGGAGGGACGGTATGGGGGGGAAGCCATTGTAATCCATAAGTCGTACTTTGGAAAACTATATGCATTAAATAAAAGTTTAAAAAAAAAAAAAAAAAAAAAAAAACCTCCACAAATAGAAAATGTCAAATATAAAGTCTAAAAACGTTTTTTAACTGCCAGATTAATTCTTATGCCTTAAAAGTAAATTTTAAAAGTAACTGCATCATACTCTAAAACTCAACATTTGAAAATATGTTGGAGTGAGTGTTTAGCCTCGCAATTAAGCCACCAGCATCCAACATCAGAGAACCTAGGTCTGATTCCTAGCTCTGGCTCCTAACAACTTAGACCCTGGCAGACGACAGTGATAGGTGACATAATTGGATTCCTGTCTCCTACCTGGGTAATGTGGATTGTGTTCCCAGCTCCTGTATTTGGCTTGTCCAGATGCAGCCATAATGAGCATTTGGTCAGTCAATGAGTGGACCCTCTCTGTATTTTTTTCTCTATCTCTGCTTCTCAAATAAATAAAACTTCTGAAAATTCTTAAAAAAATAAATACTGCTCAAAATATTAGGGTATAGCTGATCTTAACTGAAGTGCAGTAAAATTTTTAAAAATAAAAAATAGGGTACAGGTAATCACCCTAGTGGTTAAGATACAGGTTAGGATATCTAAATGTTATGCTGAAGTGCTTGGGGTTTGAGTCCCAGCTCTGCTCCCAATTCCAGCTTACTGCTAATGTGTACCCTGGAAGGCAGCAGGTGATGGCTCAAGTAGTTTTTCTGCTACTAATGTGGGAGCCAGGACTGAAGTTTCTGGCCCCTGGCTTTAACCTAGCCCAGCCTAGGATAAAGCAGGCATTTCCATGGAGTGAACCAGTGGATGGTAGCTCTGTCAGTCTCTCTCTTTCTCCTCTTTATTTTTCTACCTCTCAAATTAAGAAATTTAATGGCTGGTGCCACGGCTCACTAGGCTAATCCTCTGCCTGCGGCGCCGGCACCCTGGGCTCTAGTCCCGGTTGGGGCGCTGGTTCTGTCCCAGTTGCTCCTCTTCCAGTCCAGCTTTCTGCTGTGGCCTGGGAAGGCAGTGGAGGATTGCCCAAGTCCTTGGGCCCTGTACCCCCATGGGAGACCAGGAGGAAGTACCTGGCTCCTGGCTTCGGATCGGCACAGTGCACTGGCCATAGCGGCCATCCGTTGGATGAACCAACGGAAGGAAGACCTTTCTCTCTGTCTGTCTCTCTCTCACTAACTCTGCCTGTCAAAAAAAAAAAAAAAAAAAAAAGAAAAGAAATTTAACAATAGAAAATTTTCATGAAAATTTATCTGAAGATTTAGATTAAATCTCCTGTGACTTTTCTTTGTACAGAGAAAGTTAACTTTAGCTCTGCATACATTGCTTCTCAGCCTTTTGGCTAAGATCAAGTGTAGTAACTTTGGCTCTACATTAATAACCTTCCGCTGTTTTCCCTCTCAACAAAATCATTACTAATCCATTTCCAGTGATAGTTTATAAACCACATTGTTTCTCTCCTGCTTTGAGTTCTCTTGGACATTTCTAAGAATATTATTCCATATCCGCTTGTTTCATCACTGAGATAGCCACGGTTCCATGTAGTTCCCTAGAGGCTATGACTATTTCAACTAAAATTCCCACAAGTTAAAGTAGAACTCTCATCTCTATGAAGCACTACCAAGCAAATCAAAAAAACACTGATTTTTTTCATTATTCTTTGAGTATTTCAGAGGAGTAAAACTGAGCCATTCTTCCACGCAAAGGATGTGAGTAAAATGCGTATTAGAGAATCTGGGACACGTGGAAGACACTGAGTTTACAATGAAAAGCTATTCACTGCAAGGCCATAGTCAAAGTGGAAGTTCTCTCCTCCCTTCAGAGAAAGGTACCTCCTTCTTTGATGGCCCGTTCTTTCTACTAGGATCTCACGCGCAGAGATCTTTCATTTAGGTCCTTTTTTTTTTTTTTTTTTTTTGCCAGAGTGTCTTGGCTTTCCATGCCTAAACTACTCTCATGGGCTCTTCAGCCAGATCCAAATGCTTCAAGGGCCGATTCTGAGGCCAGAGTGCTGTTTAGGCCTTGTCAAAATAAGATCAAAGTCGGCAAGCTCAGGGGGCTTCCATGGCCTTGGCAACTCATGACTAGAGCCTGGGGAGATTGCTGACGCCTTAAACAAGAGTGTCAATTTGTTAAGTCAACAACAGGAGTCACTGTGCATTTACTTCCCATGTAGGATCTCTGTCCTTAATGTGTAGTTCGATGTGAATTAATGATATGACTAGTGCTCAAACAGTATTTGGCAATTTGTGTTCCGTGTGGGGGCAAACTGATGAAATCTTTACTTAATATATACTAAATTGATCTTCTGTACATAAAGATAATCGAAAATGAATCTTGATGTGAATGGAATGGGAGAGGGAGTGGGAGATGGGAAGGTTGTGGGGGGGTGGGAAGTTATGGGGGGAAAAAGCCATTGTAATCCATAAATTGTACTTTGGAAATTTATATCTACTAAATAAAAGATAAAAAAAAAAGACATAAAAAAAAGAAAAGCTACTCACTGCAAATATGAAACATGATTAACACAGAACAGCCCATTTCCTGGGACCAGCAACATCAATATCACCCAGGAACAAGGCCTACCTACAGAACTAAAGCAGAAATTCTGAGGGTTTTCATACAAATTAGAGTTATCATTCAACAAAGATACAGAGTGTCTGTGTTTCACATAATATATAAGTAAGTGAGGTTACAAAAAGAAGTATAAGTTAATACAGCTTAACTAACAAAACAAAAGGTACTGAAAATGGTTGGATGACAGAGCCTGCATGATTAGGAAACTCATGGTCTACTGGCTATATTTTTTCCTGAAGAGCATGCAAGGTTATGATGTCTCCTGAGCTGGGATTTTCTGCTTGACTAAGAAAATTCATTTTGCATGGTCAGGCTGATCCTGTCATTTTTTACTAATCAGCAGTTACAATTTAAATGTAACAAACATGGGGACTGGTATTGCGGCACAGTGGATGACACCACTGCCTGTGACGCCTGTGGGTGTCCCATCTGCTCTACTTCTGATCCAGCTCCCTGCTAATGAACTGGGAAAGCAGCAGAGGAGAGCCCAAGTGTTTGGGTCCCTGACACCCACGTGGGAGACCTAGATGAAGCTCCTGGTTCCTGGCTCCAGGCTGTCTCAGCCCTGGCCATTGTGGAAAGAACCAGTGGATGGAAGATCTTTCTCTCTCTCTCTGTCTCCCTAACTCTGAGTTTCAAAAATTACATAAACCTTTAAAATTTCAATAAATCCATTCTAAATAAGATAAATCCTTCATTCTTTCAAAAAGAAATGGGAAACCATGTAGAAAGAAGAAAAACAACCCAGCAGGGTGATTGCAATCCTCCAAGACTGCCTTCAGGGATATGTGAATGACACAGTTTCTTCACTCTGTCTATATCCCAATATTGTCAAAGTACACACCAAATGCTTCACTTAAATGATGTGAAGCCTTCTTGTGTGCTATCTTGTACAACACCAGCTTCCCAATGGGTAGGATGCAGCTATGAGATAGCAAATGGCAGAGCAAGAAATTTTATCTGGTTTTCCTTTGATATCAGGTCGTTTATCAAAAATTGGTATCAAATGATTATTTGGAAATATTATAGCCTGAGTTTTTCTGAAAACAAGAGTAATGCTAACAAATATATACATCTGAAAACTCCCATTCTTGCTCTAGCAAAGAAATTTATCAAAATTCTCTATACTGAGCAAATCAACTTACCTCCTGAGGTGGAGAAAAGCTGTATAACACTGTTTACGGAACTCCTGGTACTGTTCACTCTGTGTGCCCCCCATTCCTTCTACCATTTCTTTATTCAGCTTCATTGGAGGAGGAAGAGGCTTTGGATCTCGACCCAAAATATATCCAAAGTCTATGTGGAAGAGTTTTCCTGGATGTTGACAAGAAATTCATTGTTTCAAGAATTAATTTAAAGAACTAGGAAAGGAATACATCACATAATCATATAGGCAGTATGTCTATGCAAAGAGTATTTAGTTCATGATGAAACCTATTACAAGGTTTGATTTTCTAATTCCAGAATAGGCAGTAGCCTTCAGAGCACATTTAGTTCATTTTAACTCACATTCATTCAGATGAAACCATGCTTAAAAATCATTCCATGGTAACATTAATTTAAAAATGTATTCTCTGTTTTTAGGTGTCCAGACTCAGACAGTCAAAACCCAGGTAATACTTTAAGGTATCAGCCAAAAGTAGAATTGTCGCTCCCCCTCTTCGCGGAGGAACGACACAGGACCCTGCGCTGTTCTTTTGTCTGCTCGGCCCTTCCCAGGTTTGCTGCTGGTTCTTCCCAGGTTGGCTACCGTCCCTTCCACCTCCGTGGAAGGGCGGTTCCCCCTGCCACTTTCCCCACTTCCGCAGGGGAGCGGCACACCGCCGGCCGGCTCTCTCGGGGGCTGCTCAGGTGTTCCTTCAGATAGATGTTCCTGGTGCATGTTGTCTCTCTCCTCCTTTATAGTCCTCTTCCACCAATCCCAACTCTGCTACCCACACGCCGAGTACGCTGCTCTCCTCCAATCAGGAGCAAGATCAGCTCCTGCAGCTCAGTCAATCAAATTGGCGAGAGGCAGCTGTGTAGAAGCTGTTTACTCCCTTCTCAGCGCCATATTGTGGGAGAGCAGATGCATAGAATAAGTCTTAATTCGAGTAACTTAGTCTAGTCCGAGTTGCTCCCCACATAGAATCTTGTAACAAATTTCTCATGCTACAGTTTGAGCCAAGTGCAATCCATAACTAAAAATTTTAAAGCAGTTCAAGCACAAAAAAGTTGTCATAGAATTTCCATGTAGAAGATGATAAAAGGATACAACTCAAATTCACTCTAAAGGATCTGTACTATTTTCATACTGAAAGTGGCAATTTAGTTTAAATATTACATGATCTCTCATGCTAATGTTGAATTAAACTTTATTAATTGGCAATACAAATTTAATGTATAAATTTATAAATGTCTTCACTGTACAGTTACAGAATAATGGTCATATAGTAGTATGAGGTTTTATGTTATACATTATTTAAGATTATAAACTACGTCAACATGAGGGGTTTCATTTCCATTTAAGAAATTTATGTATCACGCATGACTGTAGAATACCTTTTCAGAGTCCAAAAATGGACTTCAGTAGTCTCTTAAGCATAATGAAATGCAGTTTTGGAAAGATCTATATACCTCACCAGAATTCCAGCGGGAGACTGATTTTAAAAATATAAGGAAGGAGACAGCACTGGGGAGCAACAAGTTACAATGCAGCACGCAATCCTGGCATTCTACATAGGAGTCCTGGCTCCTTCCTAATGCTGCTGAGAAAGCAGCTGAAGAGAACTTAAATACCTGGGCTCCTGCCATCCATATGGGATACTAGGATGAGGTTCCTGACTCTGGGCTTTAGCCTAGCCCAGATGCTGTGGGCATTTGGGAGGTAAACCAACACATGAGCAGATGAAAGATCCACCTCTCTATCTCTTCCCCCAACCCTTTTTTTTTCCTCTTAGGCAGAGAGAAAGAAAGAGAGGGAGAGGGAGACAGGGAAGGAAAGGAAGGAAGAAATGATGGAAGGGGCAGTTCCAAGATGGCAGAATAGGGAGGGAGCTTACTGATCTAGTCCGGGAGAAGACAGTTTTTAAAAAAGTGGAGATAGTGTAATATCAAGGAAGAGTTAGGGAAAAAACAGCACAGAAAGCTCTACCGAAATTACAGGAACATGCTAGATCTAAATGGAGGGTGTGGGCGCCCACGGCTTGGGACTCCAATAGCCGAGAGCCTCCACACCAGTGCTGGAAAGTGAGGTGAGACGAAACTGCGGTAGCCTGAGACACTGGCAAAAAAGTGGCAGGAAGAGCCTAGAGGGAAGGAGGCTTGAAGCCCCATGGGGGAAAGTGCAATAGACTAAGTCTCTCCAATCACCTTTTAAAGGCATACAAGCCAATAGAGCAGGCATCATTTTGGACATTGTAACAGTTGCACCACCTCATGTCTGTGCCAGCAGTCAGCCAAGCAGAGACTCCTGACTCGTGGGGAGAAGTAACAGGGGGCTGGGAGCTTCTGACTATGTGAAGCTTCTGAACTGGGGCTTTGAAAAAAAAAAACAAAACTGAAGATGTGTGGGAGAACTCACAGTGTGGCTGAGACTTTGAGCAGTCTCGGTGGGAGACGCCACAAGCTATGGAGGGCCTTGGTTACCGGGTAAAAGACATTGCTGGGGAATCTGAACTTACACTGAGGACTGCACAGATCCTTTGTGTGGTCCTTGGGACAAAACAGACAAATATTATACCCACTGGGGCTAGCACTTAGGTACTGGTCTCCCTCAAGAAGAGCTCAGCTGAGCAGAATTACTTCCCTTTTGATTGAAAAAAAGAGAGAGATTTACCATGCCAAACCTGGTGTGTCACCTTAGGCATGCCCTTAACCCTGGAGAACTGAACAGAGCTCTCTGGCCACGCCTCCTACAAGCCTTTAGAGACTGAGTGAAAGCAGACAGTCCACTTAACTAGAGAGCCATAGTATAAGGATAAAAGCCACCAGAGCATAAAAAAATAATAATAAAAAGAAGAAACCAACAAGTGTCTCCACAAATGCCAAACAACAAGTGCAACAACCCAAGAAACAATAAGGAAGACAACATTATGCTTCCAAAAGAACACGACATTTCAACACAAGATTATGAAGATGATGAGACAGAAGAAATGCAAGAAATGGAACTCAAAAAAATGATGATAAAGTTACTTAGAAATAATCCAAAGCAAACGCAGGAACTCCTGAAATCCATGCAGGACATGAAAGAAAACTGCTCTCACAAAATTTAAAACTTCAAGAGGAATCAAAATGAAATGAGTAATTCAATAGAACATGACACTGAAATACTGAAATCAAAATGAAATGAAGAATTCAATAGAACAAATAGAAAATGAAGTTGAGAGCATTAAAAATAGAATCAGTGAGGCAGAAGACAGAACATCAGACTTAGAAGAAAGAACACAGGAAAGTATGCAGTCAAACCAAAGTCAAGAAGAAAAAATTAGAAATCTAAAAAATATTGTTGAGAATCTACAGGATACTTTTAAAAAACCCAGCATTCAGGTTCTAAGAGTTCATGAAGGCATGGAGAGAGAGAGAAAGGATTACAAAGCCTTTTTAGTGAGACACTAGCAGAAAACTTCCCAGGTTTGGACAAAGAAAGAGACGTCCAAGTACAGGAAGCACACAGAAGTCCCAATAGACATGAGCAGAAAAGATCCTCGCCATGACACATTGTAATCAAACTGACCACAGTGAAACATAAAGAAAAGATTCTAAAATGTGCAAGAGAGAAGCACCAGATTACTTTCAGAGGATCTCCAATTAGACTCACAGCTGACTTCTCTTCAGAAACACTGAAGGCTAGGAGAGAATGGTGAGATACAGCCCAAGTCCTGAGAGAAAAAAACTGTCATCCCAGAATATTATAACCTGCAAAGCTCTCAGTTGTGAATGAAGGTAAAATAAAGACCTTTCATAGAAAATAGAAATTGAAAGAATTTGTCACAACTCGTCCAGGCTTGCAAAAGATGCTTAAAGATGTGTTACACACAGAAATACAGAAACACAGTCATCAATATGAAAGAAGGTAAAGGAAGAAAATCTCTCAGTAAAAGATCACAGAAAGTTCAAAGTATAAATTAAAAATATCTTGGGAAAAATGGCAGGGTGAAGTCACTACTTACCAACAGTCACATTGAATGTAAATGGCCTCAACTTTCCAATTAAAAGTTACAGACTGGCTGAATGGAATAAAAAACAAAACCCATGTACGTGCTGCTTACAAGAAACACCTTTCCAACAAAGGTGCATGTAGACTAAATTGAAAGGTTGGAAAAAGATATTCCATGCCAACAGAAACCAAAAAAAAAGAGCTGGCATAGCCATCTTAATATAAGACAAAATAGACTAGACTATAATTAAAAAAATTGTTAAGAGACAAAGAGAGGAACTATATAATGATCAAGAGTTCCATTCAACAGAAAGATATAACTATTATAAACATATATGCACCTAATTACAGGACATCGGGCTATTTAAGATATGTTAATGGATCTAAAGGGGGACTTAGACTCCAATACAATAGTATTGGGAGACTACAATACTCCACTTTCAGCAAAGGATAGATCAACCAGACAGAAAATCAATAAGGAAATAGGAGATTTAATCAACCCTATAGCCCAAATGCATCTAACAGATATCTACAGAACTTTTCATCCTATACTTGAAGAAGACACATTCTTCTCAGCAGTACATGGAACTTTCTCTAGGATTGACCACACACTAGGCCATAAAGCAAGTTTCAGTAAATTCAGAAAAATCAAAATCATACCATGCATTTTCTCAGATGACAATGGAATGAAGCTGTAAATCAGCAACTCAGGAATCTTTAGAACATATGAAAACACATGGAGACTAAAAAACATGCTCTTGAATGAACAGTGGGTCATAGAAGAAACCAAAAGAGAAATCAAAAACTTTCTGAAAGCAAATGAAGATAAGTAAACAACATACCAAAACTTATGGGATACAGCAAAAGCAGTGTTAAGAGGAAAGCTTATAGTAATGGGTGCCTACATCAAGAAATTGGAAAAGCACCAAATAAATGAGCTATCAATGCATCTCAAGTATCTAGAAAAACTACAGCAAATCAAACCCACAACTAGTAGGAAAAGAGAAATAATTAAAATTAAAGAAGAATTCAACAAAATTGAATAAAAAAAATTACAAAAGATCAGCAAAGGGGGCCAGTGCTGTGGCTCAGTGGGTTAAAGCCCTGGCCTGAAACGCCAGCATCCAATATGGACGCCGGTTCGAGTCCCGGCTGCTTCTCTTCCGATCCAGCTCTCTGCTATGGCCTGGGGAAGCAGGAGACGATGGCCCAAGTCCTTGGGACCCTGCACCCGCGTGGGAGACCCGGAGGAAGCTCCTGGCTCCGGAACAGCACAGCTCCAGCCGTTGTGGCCAATTGGGGAGTGAACCATCGGATGGAAGACCTCTCTCTACTCTGCCTCTCCTCTCTCTGTGTAACTCAGACTTTCAAATAAATAAAATAAATCTTTTTAAAAAAAGATCAGTCAAATAAAGAGCTGCTTTTTGAAAAAATAAACAAAATTCACACACCTTTGGACCTACTAACGAAAAAAAGAAAGAATACTCAATTCAATAAAATTAGAGATGAAAAAGGAAGTGTAACAACAGACACCACAGAAATAAAGAGTCATCAGAAATTACTACAAAGAGTTGTATGCCAACAAACTGGGAAATCTAGCAGAATTGGATAGATTCCTGGACACATACAACCTACCTAAATTGAACCATGAAGACATAGAAAACCTAAACAGACCAATAACCAAGTCAGAAATTGAATCAATAATAAAGGTACTCCCAAAAAAGAAAAGCCCTGGACCGGATGGATTCACTGCTGAAGTCCACCAGACACTTAAAGAAGAACTAACTCAAATTCTTTTCAAACTATTCAAAACAGCTGAAAAAGATGGAATTTCCCAAATTCTTTCTATGAAACCAGCATCACCTTAATTCCTAAGCCTAAAAAAGATACAGCATTGAAAGAAAATTACAGACCAATTTCCCTGATGAACACAGATGCAAATATCCTCAATAAAATTCTGGCCAATAGAATGCAACAATACATCGAAAGATCATACACCCAGACCAAGTGGGATTTATCCCTGGCATGCAGGGATGGTTCAATGTGTACAAATCAATCAATGTGATACACCACATTAACAAACTGAAGAAAAACCATGTGATTTTCTCAATAGATGCAGAGAAAGCATTTGATAAAATACAAAATCCTTTCATGATGAAAACTCTAAGTGAATTGGGTATAGAAGGAACATTCCTCAATACAATCAAAGCAATTTATGAAAAACCCATGGCCAGCATCCTATTGAATGGGGAAAAGTTGGAAGCATTTCCACTGAGATCTGGTACCAGACAGGGATGCCCACTCTCACCACTGCTATTCAATATAGTTCTGGAAGTTTTAGCCAGAGCCATTAGGCAAGAAAAAGAAATTAAAGGGATACAAATTGGGAAGGAAGAACTCAAACTATCCCTCTTTGCAGATGATATGATTCTTTATTTAGGAGATCCAAAGAGCTTTACTAAGAGACTATTGGAACTCATAGAAGAGTTTGGCAAAGTAGCAGGATATGAAATCAATGCACAAAAATCAGCAGCCTTTGTATACACAGGCAATGCCATGGCTGAGAAAGAACAAAGATCACCTTGCAAGACACAGGCACAGGCAAAGACTTCTTGGAAAACACCCCAGAAGCACAGGCAGTCAAAGCCAAAATTAACAATTGGGATTACATCAAATTGAGAAGTTTCTGTACTGCAAAATAAATAGTCAGGAAAGTGAAGAGGCAACCGACAGAATGGAAAAAAATATTTGCAAATTATGCAACTGATAAAGGATTAATAACCAGAATCTACAAAGAGATCAAGAAACTCCACAACAACAAAACAAACAACCCACATAAGAGATGGGCCAAGGATCTAAACAGACATTTTTCAAAAGAGGAAATCCAATGGTCAACAGACACATGAAAACATGTTCAGGAAAACTAGCCATCAGAGAAATGCAAATCACAGCCACAATGAGGTTTCACCTCACCGCAGTTGGAATGGCTCACATACAGAAATGAACTAACAACAGATGCTGTCAAGGATGTGGGGAAAAAGAGACACTAATCCACTGTTGGTGGGAATGCAAACTGGTAAAGCCACTATGAAAGACAGCTTGGAGATACCTCGGAAATTTGAATATAGCCCTACCACACAACCCAACCATCCCACTTTTTGGAATTCACGCAAGGGAAATTAAATTGGCAAATAAAAGAGCTATCTGCACCTCAATATTTATTGCAGCTCAATTCATAATAGCTAAGACATGGAATCAATCTAATTTTCCTTCAACAGAAGACTAGATAAAGAAATTATGGGATATGTACTCTATGGAATACTACACATTGGTAAAAAAAAAAAATGAAATCTGGTCAATTGTAACAAAATGGAGGAATCATGATGAGTAAATTAAGCCAGTCCCAAAGGGACAAATATCATATGTTCTCCCTAATCGGTGATAACTGAGCACCTAAAAGGAAACCTGCAGAAGTCAAACTGACACTATGAGAAGCAACAACTTGAACAGCCCTTGTCCTGACTGTTGAGGAACAGCTTACCATTTTATTCTTTTTAGTATTTTCTTTTCCTACTTAATACCATTGGTTGAACTCTTTAATTAACACAGAGTTATTCTTAGGTGTTTAAATTTAACTGAAAAGTGATCCCTGTTAAATATAAGAGTGGGAATAAGAGAGGGAGGAGATATACAGTTCGGCACACACTCCTTCGGACTTACTCCTAAGGGTAAAGCTAAAAACTTGCCAGGGGAGTCCAAATCCCATTAAGTTGGCAGGTACCAATGCCATTTTACTAGTTAAAGTGATCAGTTTAAGTTCATAGCTGATCATAATGATAGGATTATGTATCAAAAGGATCACACAAATAAGATCAGTGTCTGCTAATAATAATTGATAGAATTAAAAATAAGAGAATGGTCCAACATGGGAAGCAGTATACACAGCAAGCTCATAGAATGACAAATGCCCAAAACAGCACTCTGGCCTCAGAATCAGTCTTTAAGGCATTCAGATCTGGCTAAAAAGTCCATGAGAGTTTCTCAGGCATGGAAAGCCAAGACACTGTGGCAAAAAATGATCTAAATGAAAGATGTCTGTAAGTGAGATCCCAGTGGAAAGAACAGCCCATCAATGAGGGGGGTACCCTTTTCTGAATGGAGGAGAGAACTTCCACTTTGATTATGGCCTTGTCTAAATAAGGTCTCAGTCTGTAAGCTCAAAAGGTTCCATAGCCTTGGCAGTTCATGATAACAGCCTCAAGTGATTAGTGACGTCATAAATAAAGAGTGTCAATTGTTAAATCAACAACAGGAGTCATTGTGCACTTGCTACTCATGTAGAACCTCTGACTTTAATGTGTTGTACTATGAGAATTAACAGTAAAACTAGTCTTTAAACAGTACTTTATACTTTGTTTGGGTTCAAACTGTTGAAATCTTTACTTAGTATAGAGTTGATCTTCTGTATATAAAGATAATTAAAACTGAATCTTAATGAAGAATGGGATGAGATGGGAGAGGGAGTAGGAGATGGGATGGTTTGCAGGTGGGAGGGTGGTTATGGGGGGAAGAACCACTATAATCCAAAAGTTGTACTTTTGAAATTTATATTTATTAAATGAAAGTTTTCTATAAAAAAAAAAAAGAATTGATGGAAGGGAGTGAGGAAGGGTAAGAGGAAAGAAAGACATCTTTTCAATAACAGAAGCAGTTTTAGAATTAGGAATTGAGTAACTGCAGTACTCACTAGAAAATATCATCTCCTAATTTCTTAAAGACCAAAGGGTATTCTATCATTTTAATTCACCGTGAGTTGAGAAAAAGCTATAATAAACTTCTGTTAAAGATTCCATGGCCTTCACCTGAATATGTTTCCTCCATCTAACTAAGTATAAAATAACATTTTTTTAGCCAGTATAATCCCTAATGGTGCCCAACACTTGAGCAGATTAGTGATTCAGTTTTTGAAACAAAATTGTCCTCACACATGGGTTATTTAAATTGCTCCATGCTTTTAAAAGGAAACTTAGCTCCAATTTTCTCCCTTTCATTGCAGGCATTACTGGAATTCCAACGTTGGTTATGCATCATTGCTTGTAAATGAAAGATATATTTCCATCCTTCTTGTAAGAAAATTCTCAAAGAACAAGATTACTGCTTAATTATAAGCCATTAAAGATTCAGTATTGAACAATGAAACCATTATTATGCTTTGCAAGTTCAAAAAGCCATGTTTTTTGAAAGAGGCTATTAATGTTTTAAGAAAATTCATCCTCCCACATACTAAAGGGAATGATTTTTTAAGTTAATAACTGTAAATGATATATCATTGTAAATGCTTTAAAATATTCATTCCATGAAATTCAAAGAATGTTTAGTTAAGAAGTTCAGGGTGTGTGATCTTATTCAAAACTATACCTTGAACAGTCAAGAGGTAAAGTGTACAGAAAACAAACCAATTACTGACTTTAATTACTTCCTTTTGTCCCTAACTTGCAATACATAAAGGAATGACAATAATTAAATTTTCCTGTTATTTGCATAAGTGACATGAATTTACTTTAAAATTGTAGCTCAAGACATTTGTAGTTCTTGCATTAAAGAGACTAGATAACTGCTGAATCAAAACTATTGAATGGCACTGTCTAACTCATCTGTCAAATAAATAAAAAATAAACTATTGAATGGTAAAAATTTTTTTAAACTCTCATTTTATCTAGTAATTAAATGTGGCAAATCTCAAGACTGTACTCATTCTGTTTTTCATACCAATTTACTTCCCTTCTCCTTGACTATCTATCAATGTCCCCCATATCCAAACTCTCTTTTCTAGAAGATTCCAGTTAATTTCCAACTCCCGAAAAAATTCCCCTGACACTCTCCAGTGAATTTCCTACTGGCTATCATTGTTTTGTATATAATCTGACTTTTTACTATTTTCCCACAGATTTATTTTTTTGTGGATATATCTTTCCTGTTTCCCTAAGTCAAAATCTAGAAACAACAAAAGGTGTCATGCAACTATATTATTATAATGAAACCTCTATTTATTTCTGGAATTAAAAGATGGCTATCTACACTCTAGCTGCTCCTAGTTCTTGTTATTTAAACCTTTATATATATACTTGGTCAGAGTTATTTTCACTTAAAGTTAAAAGAGTGGTAAATAATAGTATGCCAATAGGTAACATAAATGTTTAGACAAGAAACATTTTCAGCAACCATAAGTGTGGATAAAAATGACAAGAAAAATCTTAGTTCATTTATTCATTTGAAAAATATTTACTGGAAGCATATTAAATGTGTTAAGACTTCCTGATTTCCTTTCCTACATACCAAAGAAAATAAGCAAGCAAATTAGGAAAGCAAAGGTGCGATTTTACATTTTATAGTTTACTTAATATACTAAATAACTTAAACATAAATAGCTGAAGAGCACCACCATCTGAATGGTAACCAAGTTCTATGTAAGAACATTATATATTGAACATGATATATTATAATGTGAGAAAAAAATAAAATTGAGCACAGACCTCCAAAAGCCAGCAAGTATTCAAGAGGAACACCTACTGAGATGGGTCTGAGGGGTATCCCCACAGAGCTACAAATCTCATTCTCCAGGGCAATTTGACTTAGGTGATGTCAAATTTTCTTATCAATAATTACATTCCTAGTCTATCTCCAGAAATGTACTTCTAAAAACTGATCAGTAGTCTTCTTTCTACATATCCTATCTCTGATGATGCCTGTAAGCAATCATATGCTTAGAGAAATAAGCCGCTGCATACCCAAAATCCACCATTTGGGGCCAAGCCAATGGTGTGTTCAGTATTTATGATAAATGAAAATGTACTGTCATAGAATACACAAATCCTGATGAGAATCTGACTACTTTGGAATATTTCCCAAGATTCATGAAGAATGCATTTTTGTGTCTGCTGGGACTAGGGTCATTCATATTCTGCCTTGAATAAACCTTGTATTAACTTCTTTACAGACTATTTCTATTAACAAAAAAGTAGTTTTATTTTTGAAATATCAAATAAACATGTTGTGTTTCTGAAACATCAAGTTTTACCTAAAAAATTCAGAGGACAATATTAAATCAATAACCAAATAGACTGTTCCTTTTGTAATCTCTCACAATTTATTAAAATAATCAGCACTCAACAGAGAATTTAAAAAAAAAGTAACTTAAAGGAATATGGATTTTATGGTGAGAAAGGGAACTTCTAAAATATATTAATTATTTCTAATATTATGAGTCAAAATAACTATATAAACCAAAAATGTACAATGTAATACTTTATCCATTTTAGTATTTTTTTCGTGCTAGTACCATTGGTTGAACTCTGCAATTAACACACAATTACTCTTAGGTGTTTAAATTTTAATTGAAAAGTGATCTCTGTTAGGAATTTGGAAAACATTATGCTGAGTGAAATAAGCCAATCCCAAAGGGACAAATACCACTTGTTCTCCTTGATAGGTGACAACTAACTGAGCACCAAAAAGGAAACCTGTTAGAGTGAAATGAATACTATGAGAAAAGGTGACTTGATCAGCCCTCACCCTGACTGTTGATGAGCAACTTAATATGTTATCCCTCTTAGTATTTCTTTTGTTTGTTCTACTTAATACTTTTGGTTGAATACTGTAATCAATACACAATTCTTCTTAAGTGCTGAAACTTAACTGAAAAGTGATCGCTGTTAAATATAAGAGTGGGAATAATAGAGGGAAGAGATGTGCAATTCAGGACATGCTCAAGCTGACTTACCTCAAATGGCAGAGTTAGAAATATAGCAGGGGATTCCAATTCAATCCCATCAAGGTGGCATGTACCAATGCCATCTCACTAGTCCCAGTGATCAATTTCTGTTCACAATTGATCATAATGATAGGACTAAGAACCAAAGGGATCACATAAACAAGAATAGTGTCTGCAAATACTAGCTGATAGAATCAAAAAGGGAGAGAATGATCCAACATGGGAAGTGAGATACACAGCAGACCCATAGAATGGCAGATGTCCTAAACAGCAATCTGGCCTCAGGATCAGCCCTTAAGGCATGCGGATCTGGCTGAAAAGCCCATGAGAGTATTTCAGGCATGGAAAGCCAAGATACCCTAGAAAAAAAAAAAAAAAAAAAAAAAAAAAAAAAAAAAAAAACCCTAAATGAAAGATCTCTGTGAGTGAGATCCCAGTGGAAAGAAGAAGAAGGAGGTACCTTTCTCTGAAGGGAGGAGAGAACCTCCACTTTGACCATGGCCTTGTCTAAATATGATCAGAGTCAGTGAATTAAGGGGCCTCCATAGCCTTGGCAGCTCATGACAAGGGCCTAGGGTGATTACTGATGCCATAAACAAGAGTGTCAAATTGTTAAGTCAACAACAGGAGTCACTGTGCACTTACTCCTCATGTAGGATCTTTGTCCTTAGTGTGCTGTACATTGAGATTTAATGCTATAACTAGTACTCAAACAGTATTTTTCACTTTATGTTTCTATGTGGGAGCAAACTGTTGAAATCTTTACTTAATGTATGCTTAACTGATCTTCTGTATACAAAGAGAATCAAAAATGAATCTTGATGTGAATGGAAGGGGAGAGAGAGTGGGAAAGGGGAGGGTTGCGGGTGGGAGGTACGTTATGGGGGGAAGCCATTGTAATCCATAAGCTGTACTTTGGAAATTTATATTCATTAAATAAAAGATAAAAAAATTAAAAAAATAAAATAAAAATAAATAAATAAATAAACCAAAAATGGAAGGTATTCTCATCTCATGGTTCTAAACCAAATAAAATGTACTAGCCCTTCAGGAATGTTTACTAGCACCAAGCAAAATTCTACCATATTATGCTAATCACTCTTCACAAAACCACCAGGAGAAAAGTACTATCATCAGTTATACATTACAAAGAAGATATGGACTCACCAAATATGAAGTAGCTTACTTACATTTACTTAATTCTGACCTCAGAACCAGCAATATTAGCAAATCTGCCAGCTTGTTCCTCATAACTTAAAAAATATTAATCATTTTCACATAAATTTAAATAATGATATACTCCAGGGTAGGAGAAATATTGAAAAAAAAGGTCCAATTAGGGTAAGTGTAAGAATGCAATTTTTTTCTTTAAGCTTTCTGAAAAAGGATTCAAAACATACTACCCTGAAATTGCCAAGACAGGAAAAAAAAAAAAAAAAAGCCACTATTTCTGTCCCAAATGGACAAGTCGAGATTAAAGAAAACATCCCCAGGACCTACAACAAACTTTCCATTCAGTAAAGACATCCAGCTTGTTATTTCATTTGTGAATATTCATTAGTTATTTACATATAAATTTTATACACTAATCCTATTATTAAGTCTGTATAACACGAGGAACAAACAAGTTTTTCAGCTTCACTGGGTTTTTTTCTCCCCATCAAATTTTTAAAAGTAAAATTTAAAAAAACCCTTTTTCTAAAGAATTAGGATAAACTCAAACCAAGCTTGAGTCCTGCTGCCCCAAGGACATCAATTCTGAAATATACTTTTTTCAATCCTTCACCATAGTTTAAATTTTGTAACTTCTTGGCCAAAATATGCAATTTTAATGCATTAATATGTGAAAGAGCTATCACCTCAAATTTGCTTCAAGAAAACAATGCTACAATTGACCACAAGGCAATATACTGACAAAGGGATTTGCATACTTTCAATTTTACAGTGAACACACAGCGCCATCTGCTGCACAAGCTTTGGAAACATCAACCAAACAAGAAGTATCCAAAAATCAAATAAGGTGTTGGGGGGAAAAGTGAAGAAGAGGGGAATCCACTATTGAGATTCACATTTTTTTCACTTTATCATTATTACCTCTGAATAGATTTTTTAAATTTTGTATATGCAGCAAATCATTTTCTTTCACACACGTCTACAGTTCTTAGCTGGATCCCTTTTTGTCTCACTTCTCTTGATAGTGTGGAATAGCTGTGAGGGGCAAATCCCCAAAGACAACAGCAAAATGAAATCTCTAGTCCACCACTCATAACAGGAACTGGACATCAATGATACAGGGGAACTTTGGATACTATTCAAAACTACTTTCATTCAAAGCAGAGTCATAGTGTAAACCTGCCCATACTAGCAAATGAGAACAGAAGACAACAATGGGAAAAATGGGAAAAGCATTAGTACATCTATTAAAAACTGTTCTACCAGCTGTCGAGGGATGAGACACGAAGTGAATCTCAGGTTCCCAGTTTTTAATAAGTTACAAAATCAGTACTGAAGGTATAATGGATGATGAAATATACAATGGAAAATGATAAATAATATTCAGGCATTTTCAAGAAAAAGCACAAAAGTACATTTTGTACAATACACCACATTCAAAATTTACTTTGTCTAAACTGTATGAAATTTACAATGTATAATATCATTTTTAATGACATAAATTTATTTATACTGACTTTCTATATGCAGTTCTATGCACAAAATACTACTTTCCATCCTCCTTCCTTTCTTTTTGTTATTTTAATTTTTGCAATAACTTACTTTCAATTTACTTTTTAGTCACAGGCTTAATCCTCCACTAAATGAAGAATTCAACAATATAAAGTAGAAAGACCACTATTCCACAGTAGTATAGACAAGGGCTATATAATTAATATCATTTGAAACTATTCTGAAATAGGGACTATCAGTAAAAGATGACAAAAGCCAAAAAAACCCTTTTAAATAATACACATTTTTAGAAGATGAAGAATGTATTATACTTCTATGTGTCTTAAAATGATTAGTTTTTTCTTAGATAATTTTGATGCAATCTAAACCTGAAATTTTGAAAACATTTTCCTAGTAAGAAAGACTTAAAATTCTAATTGACTCATGCAACTAGATGAAATAATTGCAAAGCAGTTAAGAAAAAAAACTTTTTAAAATTTTCCAGGTTTTTATTTATTTAAAAGGCAGAACAATAGAGAGAGAGAGAGAGAGAGAGAGAGAGAGAGAGAGAGAGAGAAATCTTCCACCAGCCGGTACACTCTCCAAATGCCCATAATAGCCAAGGGCTGAGTCAGGTTGAAGCCTGGAGTCTGGAATTCAATCTGGTCTCCTATGTGGGTAGCAGGGACCCAAGTACTTGAGCCATCACCTGCTGCCTGGTAGATTATACATTAGCAACAAGTGAGATCAGAAGCAGAGATGGGACTTGATATCAGGTACTCTGATATGGGATTCAGACGACTTAAATATTGCACCAAATGCACTTCTCTGAATTTCAGTATTAAAAGAAAATGAATGTGCCTCCTATCTAGAACATTTTAAGGTAAGCTTTTGTTTTTTAAAAGTTTGGAGCACCCTCTAGTGGAAAAACTGGTAACAAGCTTCTGTTACTGAAGTTTTACAAATCAACTTCCATTAAACAAGTAACAGATCTGGGCCAATAAAATACATTATGTAGACTCCACTTTCTAGATCTCATTCCTAAATAACACATCCCTCCATCAATATATAGAGATGAACAAGCTCTTCTCAAAGTCCAGCAGAAAGTGCTCTGCTACATTATCAGATAAACTTTTTATTAATTTAAAAGGAAGAGATGCTAGGATCCAGGAGTACAATATAATACCAGTGTAATGCTAATCTATACATTAGAGAATTCCATTGAGGTTATAAAGTGATTATAATCTGGAAACAAATGGAATCACTTTGGTAGCTGATTTTAATTAAAAAACAACACATGAAAACATCTTCCAAAAAACAATTCTCTCTACACACATCATAAAGTTTTATAAATATTCTTGACTGAATTAGTCAAGGACCTCCATGATAGCTTGATTATAATCCTTTGAAGTTGATTATTAAAGAGAGGGACTGGCCTGACATACCAAATCAATCACAGATGATTTTTCACATGCAGTAACTTAAAATGACTCTATGGAATTTCAAAGTATGTGAATAGGTTTATTATATTAAAAGCTAGTCTATACTTGATGTATTATGTTTTTATCCAACGGACTAACTTAAAGAGTAAGATGAAAATCTATTTTCTGCAAAAGGATAGCCTAGAGAGTAAAAGTCTAAACAGAAAAGCAGAGATGTTTATTCATTCATTAATTAAAAACTGACTTACTGAAACTCTAGCTAGGTTTTGTTCCAGCTCTGGAGGTATAGTGTTAACCTGGATTAACAAGGTTGCTGTTCTCCTGTCACTTACATCCTTAGTAGAATAAGATGAGGATAAGGAGTCACCAAGTTCCATGGGGGTAGAATCCTGTCTTTTCTGTTTACTTTGATATTTCCAGTATCTAGCAGATGTTTAATACATACTCTTAAAATTAAACAAAAAGATAACTTCATCTAGCAAAAAAGCACTCTAAAGAAAACAAGGGTAATAAATAGAGTAATACAGAACAAAGCACATTTGCTAGACAGTTAGAAAGGACTTTTCTAAGGCGATACCATAAGAAAATGGACATATAAGCAGCTTTTAAGTCATTAAATGAAACAGAAAGAGGAAAGAATAATGGCGCCTGCCTGAGGCAGAAGCATATTGATACTCAGAAGATAGTTGGAGGGGGAGCCATGACAAGGTCACAGTAAAGAGTTGAGATTGTACTGTAATTGTGTAGGGAAGCTTCAAATGGTGTGAAACAGGAAAAACGAAGATAGCAGTCAACCACATGAACTATTCTGGAAGTACAGAATAGATGAGATTTGCTACTAAGTTCAACACCTGAGATGAGGACAAGAGCAGTACTAAAAATAACTTCCAGGACCAGAGGATGAACGACTATCTAGATGATGTTGTTGTTTACTGAAATGACAAAATGATGTAAGGAGGGGATTTTAGGCAAGAGGAAGAGGAAGGAAGATAACCTTTACAACTAGCCAAAAATAGGCAGGATTCAAGTAAACAACCGGGCATTTTATTTTTTTAAAGATTTACTGATGTAGTTGAAAGTCAGAGTTACAGAGAGGTAGAGGCAGAGAAAGAGACATCTCGCATCTGCTGGTTCATCCCCCAAATAGCTACACTGGCTGGAGTTGGGCTGATCCAAATCCAGAAGCCAGGAGTTTCTTTCAGGTCTCCCATGTGGGTACAGGGGCCCAAAAACTTGGACCATATTCTGCTGCTTTCCCGGGAGCATTAATAGGGAGCTGGATCAGAAGTAGAGCAGCTGGGACTCAAACCAGCCCCCATATATGATGCCGGTACTTCTGATGGCAGCTTTACCAGCTTCACCACAGCATTGACCCCAGCAACTGGGAATTTTAATTTGAATTTAATGAAATGGATTGAGGTACAGAGCTATAAATTTGGAAGTTTTCAGCATAGAGACGACACTTAAAGACATGAGACTAAACAGTTATCAGGGAGGATGATAAGAACAATTGTTCCATGGAATTACAAAGGGAAAAAGAAAAACAATTAAAGATAGATGAGTTAAGCATAGTTTGATAAGAAAAAGAATTTTCCAATATTTTTCTTACCAGAGCTACAGAATTTCAAACTGCATACATTATGAGCTTTCCACCAAAAAAGGGAATTTGAAATACCGAAGCAAAAGCTAGATGACTATCTGTAGAATTACTACTAAAGTGTTGTTACAAAGGATGAAGATTTTCTAAATATCCTTCTGCCTGGCGTTTAAAGGACAGTTAAGACTCTGTTCTATCTTCACTTATGCAATTTATTTTGCTAATAAGATTACAGATAAAAATCACCAAACTCTCAAATGCATGTACAATAACAATTATTTGTTACCTGTTTTTGTCAGCAAAAGGTTATCCAGGTGTCTGTCTCCAACTCCAAGTATATATGTAATCACACAATATCCAGCTGCCGTAATAGAAGAAAAAAAAAAAACATGAAAAACACATACAAAGCAGGTTACATATTCCCTGGAATATAAAAGCAGTTTGTGCTACTTCAGTCTCAATGTGCTTTCTATTGTTTCTGAATTCTCACTTGAATTTTGAATTTGTAATCTTCTTTCTAGAAGATTTTTGTAATTTTGTAATTTGTAATCTTCTCTCTAGAGAGTCTATCACCTGAAACTCAAAAGAAATCAGTATCTGCACAGAAACAAAATCTTTAAAATTGGGTCCAATTAAAAGCTATTTGTATCAAAAGTTATATTAGTTGTCAGGAATAATAACCTATGCCTACCATTTATCATTTCAAATTGAACATCAGTTAAAAATGACATTGAAAAACAATTATCTACAGAAATATACATAAAGTTTACTGATACTCATCCCTTATCCCATAACTGTGTCATCCACAAGAATACAGAAATAAATGCAGGACTTAAAAAAGAATTTGAGGCCGGCACCACGGCTCACTAGGCTAATCCTCCGCCTTGTGGCACCGGCACACCGGGTTCTAGTCCCGGTCGGGGTGCCAGATTCTGTCCCGGTTGCCCCTCTTCCAGGCCAGCTCTCTGCTGTGGCCAGGGAATGCAGTGGAGGATGGCCCAAGTGCTTGGGCCCTGCACCCCATGGGAGACCAGGATAAGTACCTGGCTCCTGCCATCGGATCAGCGTGGTGCGCCGGCCGCGGCGGCCATTGGAGGGTGAACCAACGGCAAAGAAAGACCTGTCTCTCTCTCTCTCTCTCACTGTCCACTCTCTGCCTGTCAAAAAAAAAAAAAAAAAGAATCTGTACAGAAACAATCTTGACGTTGTCAGCAGTAGGCAAGTCAAATACATTTTATTTTGCTGAATGGTAAAGATATTATGTAGTTTGTACAATCATCTTCTAAAGTATTAATAAAATTCCTATGATCAAGGCTACAGATGAATTATTGGGTCCAATTTATTTTAATCTTTCTCTTGTAAAGAAAAAGTCTGGAAACCTCCCATTTATTAAAACAAATTATTGTAGCCTATTTTTTCCCATTATTTCTAATCCTCCCACTAGTAACCTGACAGGTAGAACAACTTGCAAACACTCAAATATATGACAGTATTTATATAAAACATGCTAATTTCATCCCATATGTAACAATAAAACTGGACTGTTAATGGACAAATTGAGCCTCATAAAATTCAATAAATATTAAGGTTCATTTGACTCAGGTTCTGAAGGCCATTTCAGAAGTCAAAAAATGATTTAAGCAATAGTATCATCACTGGACAAGTTATTAATTGTTAATTAATAAGCAAAGTTACAATATACCGAGGCTGGGGTACTAGAAAGGCATATTAAATTCATTATCTCTAACCCTTTTAATGAAGCCAGTTAAGTATTGTAACACTGCCTCAAATGACTAAACTCATGCTCCAGGAATTATCAGAATGTCCAACGAAGGTTACTGGCCTCAGCTGTGTGTCCACCAAATATAGTTGCCTGGAGAACACTGTGAAATAGAGTGCTGACTCAGCAGGGAGGTTAGCTCTTCAAACCTCTTACCTCTTCTCCTTCTTGGCTAGGCTGCAAACATGATCACTGCAGTTGTGGCAGTGATTTGGGACCACAAGCAAAAGGCCAAGAGAATCAGACAGATCTCCTGTTGGTTTTAACCTCCTTAAACAGTTTAAACATAGTAATCCTTTACATCTATCTGGTCCTGGTACAGAAACAAAAAATACTCTGAATGTATTTAAATCACTATAGATATATTATGTTAATTGCAGCTGAGTACAACTGCTATCACATTTAGTAGTCCTCTGGGGGGACTTGAAGAGTACCTACATGAAGGAGAGCAATCTGAACTTGAAGGCAGAATCTGCTTCCCCTCTGTTCAGGTAAAGTTTATTGTCTTAAGCACTACCATGGCAAGGTTGACTAGTTACAATAAAGACCGCCTATAGTGAAAAGCTAAAATATTTACCATCTGCAAAGTCTTGGGAAAAAAACCTTTGATTAATGTATTATTATACATGAATAATAATTATATAAAAATTATTCGATTATCAACAAGATCCACAATCTGACTATGTCACTATCAACTGGGAGCTTGTTAAACAGGTAAACTATTAAGCCTCACCTCAGCACAACTGAAACAGAATTTCCTAGTGGCAATGGCCACAAGGTCATCTTGAAAAAAAAAATTATTTTATTTATTTGAAAGAGTTATTGAGAGAGAGGGAGAGACAGAAAGAGATCTTCCATTTGCTGGTTCACTCCCCAACTGGCCACAACAGCCAAGACAGGAACAGGAACTTCTTCCAGGTCTCCCAGGTCGGTGCAGGGGACAGGCACTTAGGCCATCTTCTACTGCCGTTCCCAAGCCACTAGCAGAGAGCTGAATGGGAAATGGAGCAGTTGGACTAGAACCAGTGGAGTTGCAGTCAGTGGCTTTACCCACAAGCCATGGCGCAGGCCCCTTCCTAATAATCTTTAAGATCTTGTGATGGGCTTGTGGTGCTGTGGTGTAGTGGGTAAAGTAACCACCTGCAGTGCTGGCATGCTGGCTGCTCCGCTTTGGAACTAGATCCCTGCTAATGAAGCTGGGAAAGCAGCTGGTGGCCCAAGTGCTTGAGCCCCTGGATCCACTTGGGAAACCAGGATGAAACTCCTGGCTCCTGTGAACCAATGGATGGAAGATCTCTGTAACTCTGCCTTTTATCAAATAAATACCAAAGTTTGGGAAGCCTGATCTAGTATTTGAATTACATTAAGAATCACCTGAGAATCTTCTTAAAAATGCAGATTCAGATTAAAACATCAGGGGCATGGCCTGAGATTCCATAACATAAACAGGCCCAGGTGAAGCCAAAGCTGAGGGTCCATGGATTGTACCTTGAGAGTACTTCTCTAAAACAGTTGCAAAGTATGCAATTCCACAGATACTAAAGGCTCCGCATTGCAAAACTAAGTGACTTACTGAAGGACTATAAATTTATTATTTAAAAAGAGGCATTTAATACACTGAGAACACATTAAAACTCAGTATACTAGTTCAATGTGACTCATTATGTGTGAAAAGCATAAAATTACTGACACTATGCACATGAAGAGACTTGAAAATTCTACTGCTTCAAAAAAGAGCAAGATTGTGTATCAATGCAGCTGAATTGTTAGAAAGACTTATTCTTATTTGCGCTTTTTATAAATTTCAAGCAGTATCATTTTATCAGTATTAACTTCTTTTGAGTTGTTTATCCCTACAAAGTACTTATTTAAATGTTCAACAGCAGTTTTAAAGATTTATTTAGTTATTTGAAAGGCAGAGTTAGAGAGAGCACTTTCATCTGCTGATTCACTTACAAGTGGCTGAAACAGTGAGGGCTGGGCCAAAAATATCTTGAAATACATGAACTTTTATGGAGCACTCTTGTATATGGTTAAATTTAATGGCAGAGTTGATCATTTAGAGTGTTTCAATAATTTAAAATGTCAATTCTTGAAGGGTACTTTAGCCTAAGATTTCATATCCTGAAGACAAATTGGAGGCAATATCAGAAATGTTTAGGAGATTAACAAATTTCATAATGATCAGAGATGGCCTAGCATGGACTTATTAGAAAAATTTTAGAGAAAATGAAGTTATTCTTTAATTACACAATGGAAATTCTATACCTGTCCAACAATATTTGTCAAAGAATATCATTAGTTTTTTGACCCCATGTGACATACACAACATCTTGCAATTGGCTTTAAAACAACTATAAGTAAAATACAAAGAAAAATAGATCATTAAATAATATAATTTCCCTTTACATATGCGAATGAAGATATGTCTGCAAGAATAATCAATAATCCCACATTTATTTGTAAGATACAGACCTGATACACAAACGTTGTTTGATGTGGAAAAGATGTTACCACACTATTTCCAATTTCTTAATTTATACCCTGCCAAAAATCTAAAATACTGTCTTCTAAACTGAAAGTTACACAAAGATCTTCATGATAATCTACAACATTCATATTCTGGTTCAAAGGAACCAGAATTCTCTAACGAAAAATTCAAATAATAACCGTCATTCTCTAACATTACCGACACTGCTACCAAACTTACAGAAACACAATAGATTATTTTATAACACAGCAAGACATATTGAAAACAGAGGTATTCAACACAAGGAAAAGCCCTGCCATCCATGAAGCTAATGGATGAATAAGTGCGTAATGTAGGAAAAAGAGAAGAGCAAGATCTAATTTGAATTTAACTGTCTAACACGTCTGATAATTTAAACTGCTATTTTTTCCACATGAAAACACCATTCATACTTTCATTAGCTCTTGGGGAAAACTGGATCATTATGTAAAAGATATTATGCTATGAAATTAAGCATATACCTACTACATACTACTTTGAAAATTTTACCAAATTAGCAGGATTTTTCAAATTTCAGTGAATATTTAGAGTAGTTGTATATATGTGTTTCAAAAGGAAAGTTTAAGCATTCCTTTATTTAACAGATGTATGACCTAAAAAAGCTTATAGTAACTATTCTGAAAGCTATGCAAAACATCAAAAGATAATTATTTTAGGGCATGCAAAATACCTCATGTAATTACTTGTAATTACTGAAAACTAGGTGTACTGGAGTAAAGATGGTCACACATTCTTTGATATCTTTTTCAGTCAGAAGTTTGACTACATCCTGTACCTTTGAATCCAGGAATGCTCTATGACTTCTGTGACCAAGAAAATGTGACGTAAGTGATAGAATAACAGTTTCTCAGTCCAGGCTGTCAGAAAACAACTTTTTCTACTTCCTGTCTTTTAGAAAATTTGCACTCAGAAATCCAAGCCACAGAGAAGCCATGTACAGGCTAGTTAATTGACCTGCCTAGCGAAAAGGCAGTATACATCGTCAGTCATGTGAGTGACTCGTGTCATAGTCAGTCAATTTACTAAGTCACAGAAAACACAGACTTGTAAGTCTGAGAAAAAAGTAAAAGAAAAACAAAATGGGAGAAAGGAAGACAGGCTGGAGGAAAACAGACAAGCAATGTGAGAGAAACAGAGTAAGAGCCAGAGGCAAACACCTCTTCAAACCTTAAGTGTTCTTTAGTCTTTAAAATATACTGACTTGTGACTGTTTTTTACAGGATTGTTGGGAAGAACAAAAACTACTGTATAAAAGAAAGAAATTTCTAAACCATAAAATAATATGGAAGCTTAAATATAGATGTTAAATGTCTAGAAAGTCCTATCTTGCTCCCTGTACCAGGCTTTGCTTGTGTAAGCATATGTATAAATATGGACATAAACCTAAATACCACATTTATAAAACAGATATATTATATACCAAGCAGAGCTCAATTTCACTCTCAATGCCTTTTTAATCTTTCCTTAATCGAGATAACTTGTAATTATGAAATATTAAGCGATTTTAAAGATATATTAAAGACTAAAATGAATGTATACCATGTCACCACCATAATGTCAAAGAATTAATGATTTTATCAACAATCTTGAATCTTTTTCTCTTTTTATAATAGAGCTTTTAAATTTTAACATCTTCTAAATGCAGATAAATATAGCAGTATCAGGATAATTTGCTTTTTCATTAAAACACATGAATGGAACATAAGCCTGGAAAACTTACCACAGCTTTTAACGTAAGTGTCCATGACCTCAGCACTTATCCCGTTGGGCCCATTCTCACTTGGTGCATATTTTCTAAAAAAGTTCTGAAAACATATTAATTATATATGTAACAATTCAATACAAATAAATTCTGTGCTTTGGAAGTGTCTAGTGTAAAGCTTTTAGTCAAAACAAGAGAGATGTTGAATGAACTAAAGAATCACAGGAGTACAAGAAATACACTACAATGGACAAAGAGCCTGGAAACTGCAGGAAAAAAAAGTATATCTAATGTGTAGTGTTCTTCAAGTTTCACATTATCAACTAGATTAATTCCTTTGTTTTGTTTTTGTTTTGTTTTTTTTTTTTTTTTTTGACAGGCAGAGTGGACAGTGAGAGAGAGAGACAGAGAGAAAGGTCTTCCTTTGCCGTTGGTTCACCCTCCAATGGCTGCCGCGGCCGGCGCGCTGCGGCCGGCGCACCGCGCTGATCCGATGGCAGGAGCCAGGAGCCAGGTGCTTTTCCTGGTCTCCCATGGGGTGCAGGGCCCAAGCACCTGGGCCATCCTCCACTGCACTCCCGGGTCACAGCAGAGAGCTGGCCTGGAAGAGGGGCAACCGGGACAGAATCCGGCGCCCCAACCGGGACTAGAACCCGGTGTGCCGGCGCCGCTAGGCGGAGGATTAGCCTAGTGAGCCGCGGCGCCGGCCTAGATTAATTCCTTTATATTGAAATATTAGAGGCAAACACACAGCCTATATTTCAAAGTGTAACTAATATACTATTTAAGTTTATTCTGTGTTTTCAAAATTTTGAACACCTTGTGTGTTTGACAAATAATCTATATTTAGATTAGAAACAAAGAACTCCTATAAATTGGTTAAGAAAAATACAAGAAAACCCAACAAGAACATGGGTAAAAGATATAAACAAGCACTTCACAGAAACAACAATTAGACTATCTATACATTCTTAATGCTTGAGCTTCCATTCACTGAAATGGAAATTAAAACTGCATTGAAATAGCAAGAGTTAGAAGTTTGACAATATCAAGATTAGGAAAAGAAGTATAGCAACAAGAAACACAAGGGGAGCAACTATTTTGGAAAACAATTTTAATTATCACATAAAACTGAAGATAATAATACCCCATGACATAGCTAAACGATTTTACAGATTAGACACAGGGCAAAGAATGATTATTGTCTAGTTGTCTAATTATAGAACATAATTAATAATATTATTTAGCAGTGACTTCAATTAGAACCTGGGTAAGGGTTTTATATACATTTCATGACATCTTCAGAACAGCTTGAGGATAGGCACTACTAATTATTACCCAAACTTTATGGATGTAAAAACTATGGCTTGAAAGGCATGTTAAGTGTTCCTAGGCCACTGAAAGGTTTCATTTGCTAGAAGGAGTCACAGATGCAACATTTGATTGTATCAAAACTAAGATATATTACAGTGGAAGGATACACAACAGAATCAGCATGGAAAATACATGCAGGGAAAGTCTGAATAAATTTATGCATACATCTCCTAGTTCACTGTCTCTCCTCTACGGAGACTCACTCAGCATGCTACCTCTTCCAATATGGAGTAGAAAAAAGCTAGTAGTAATACAAGTTCAACTGTACAAAAGCACAATAAAAATATATTACTGTAGCACTATTCTGAATAACTAAAATTAGAAAATAATCAGAATGTTCAGCAATTAATGGTTAAGTTATAGTATTTCTACACATTGAAATATAATGCAACATAAGATCTAGCACATTTTTAATTTGTTCACAACTAATTCCTGGTCCCTTATGCATCATACACTGTTCCAGAAACCTCATTAGCAACTACCCATGTGTGAACATGTGAAAATTTTCAACAATATTTACTTCTGATGAAAGAAAAAAAGTGAAAAAGATGATGATAAAAGGCATCTTTCAATTTCACTTCCATGTACTCTTTACAAAGACTGACTTTTCTATAAGAAAATAAATTGTAAAAGTCTTTAAAATTGACACTGTACCTGAATGCTTCCTTCTGTATCAAGAACTTCAGCAACAGGAACTGACTGGATAAACTGCATGAAGCCTAACACAGAAATGTTTGTGCATCATTAAACACAGTTACCGGTTAAGCAATAAAAACAAAAGTTCTCCTAAGAATGAATAACCTTAATCTTTAAATGGACACACTTCATATCTGAACAACTTTAAAAAGTCTATGAAGACTATGTTAAGTTTATATTGACATTTATATCATGGTAACTATAAGGAAACTTTATTTTTCAATTAGGCTACTTTATATTTCTTTAGCCTATTTTCTAGCTATTTACTACAGTAAAAACATACAAAGTAATGGAGTAAGCTTCTTAAACACAGCATCAAATGTTTTTTCCTTCTATAGTTTTATAACACTTGCCAATTAAAAATATCCCAAACTGAAAATCACACTACAGAATCTGAAACGGTGGAATACAATCACCTGAATCTACAACTATATGTACGCCCACTGGCTTCTTTTGTCTACTCAATCTTCTCGTATTTCCAGGAAATTATATGAAGGGGACATATATCAAAAGAAGAGGAAGGAGACAGTAAGCAAGAAAATATGAATCAGAAAAAGGATTTTTTCTGGCAAATCTGAGAACAACACAAGCATAAAAGAAATGTATGAAAAACTTGAAGAAAACAATATTTCAGGATCACATACAATCATGACTTGGTTTTGGTAAGCCTTGCATTGTAACAAGTCACACGCAAATTAGGAGATTTCATATCACTTCAGAGTAAAAATGTTGCATTTTTACATTACAAACACAGAATAGTCTGCATTAATTAACAGGTATTTGTTTTCCTCATAAGCTGCACAAACTTTACCAAGTAAGCAAAAATAGGTGCTAGACCCTGCTTCCACAGATATTAAAGTCTACATGTTTTATTGGGATACATACTATGAATGTAAGGGGGGGGTCTTAAAGGGGGGTCTGAAAAGCACAGAGACCTTGGTTACACTAGGAACCAAAGGACATCTGACACTCAATATATTTTCACAGATAATAAAGTTAATAGTTAAAAACATGGAAGAAAGGATGAATCAGATAATTGCTAATCATGTGTTCTTTGTCCTAAGAGCAAAAGAAAGCTAGCAACCAAATTTATAAAAATATTAAAAAAACATATTTACTGTTTTGAAAAACACCATACTGGGAGCTAACACTGTGGCATAGTGGGTAAAGCCACTGCCTGCAGTACCAGCATCCCATATGGGTGCTAGCTTGAGACCTGGCTGCTCCACTTCCAGTCCAGCTCTCTGCTATGGCCTGGGAAAGCAGCAGAAGATGGCCCAAGTCCTTGGGCTTCTGCACCCATGTGGAAGACCCAGAAGAGGCTCCTGGCTTCGGACTGGCGCAGCCCCAGCCATTGCAGCCAATTGGAGATTGAATCAGCGGATAGAAGACCTACCTACCTCTCCCCCTTCCCTCATTTTCTCTCTATATAATACACCAATAATTAAAAAAAAAAACCATACTGGGGGAAGACATCTGGCCTAGCAGTTTCTTGGTAACATCCAGATTCCGAATCAGAGTGCTGGGTTCAACTGCAGCTCTACTCTTCATTCCAGCTTCCTGCTGCCATAGACTCTGGGAGGCAGCAGGTGAGGGCTTCAGTAATTGGGTCCCTACCTCTGACTAAGTTCTCCTGCCTCCTACTTCAACGTGGTCCAACATTGAGCATTTGGCGATTTAACCAACGGATGGAAGCTCTTTCTATTAAGTAAATAAATAACAAACAAAGTGTGTGTGTGTGTGTGTGTGTGTGTGTGTGTGTGTGTGTGTTTAGATCATTTGGGAGGAAAACTAGAACAGTAATTAAACCAACAAAAAGATTTTGGAGGGACCAGGAAAAGGCTGAAAACCTGAAATTTGTCTCTGCAAAGTAACTACAGATATGAAGCCAATTTAGGTAAGTTAGTCAACCTCACAAAGACTCAGATGCTAGATATATATTATATATACACACATACATAGATACTTCAAAAAAATGTGTGGGCAAAAGTAATGTAAATTTACATGTAATGTAAATTGAGGGGCCGGCACTGTGGCATAGCAGGTAAAGCTGCCGCCTGTAGTGCCGGCCTCCCATATGGGTGCCAGTTCAAGTTCCGGCTGCTCCACTTCCCATCCAGCTCTCTGCTGTGGCCTGGGAAGGCAGTAGAAGATGGCCCAAGTCCTTGGGCCCCTGCACCCACATGGGAGACTCGGAAGAAGCTCCTGGCTCCTGGCTCCTGGCTTTCGATTGCCTCAGCTCCGGCTGTTGCAGCCATTTGGGGAGTGAACCAGCGAATGGGAGACCTCTTTCTCTGTCTCTCTCTCTGCCTCTCCTTCTCTCTCTGCGTAACTGTGACTTTCAAGTAAAATAAATAAATATTTAAAAAAAAGAAATTGAGTTTATTTTGGTGCAAATTTTTTTTTGAAATTCATGTATTTTTCTTCATAGTACACATTTTCCAGGAAGTTTCTGAAAATCGCTAAAACAAAATTTAAAAAAAATAAATTGACATCATCATTTGCTGAACTGTGTTTATCAGCAGAGGAAAGTGGAAAAGATTTCTGTGTCACAATAATGCTCAAAAGAATGATTCAGAACATAATACCATGCAAGAACTGTAACTACTTTGAACCACTATGAACTGTAACCACTTTGAATGCCTAAAAGTACATCATAAAGGTGTTAATTTTTATTCCAAATATGGTGTTTTATGATATTAGGAGTAGGAAGGACAGAAGGAACGGTGGGCATACAAGAAGAAAGGGAAAGAAGAAGGAAGGGAGATGAAAGAACAGAAATGAGGGAGAGAGGTCAACCCAACCAGTTTTCAGTGCTACACATATGTTCAATCTCTAACATTCTTAAGAATTTTCAATTAAAAGGAAAAGTGCAATCAATGGGGTAAAAAAAATCATGATGTAAAATAAACTTACCATGTTTTGTGCTAGTGGCTAATACTTTATATGGTGTCAGTTTCAAATCCAAATTTTCTTTCCGTAATAGCTTTTGATCAAAAGGTAAAATGCATTAGGCAAATGTAAATATCACCAAGAAAAACTTTTATGCACAAATATTATATCAGTAATGTAATACAGATTAGGAGGTAAACTTAAATTAAACTAAACTGTTTAACTTTGGTCATAAAATAAACTTATTAAGCACAGACATGACAGCATGACAAATTTTTTAACTTTTCTAAATATCTATCAGCAGTATTCAATAAGGTTCTCCCTATGATTTATGCAGTCCTTCCTGGATATAGAATACTTTAGAAATCTAAATAAAGGGAATGAGGACAAAGATGTTCCATTAAAAGCCAAAGACAGAATAGGATTAGAAAAGCAAAGATTTAACAACTTACTAGAAATAACTAAATCTGACACTTAGAGAACTTAATTTTCAAAGAAATTTTTATGGAGCAAGTACAGTGTCACATTCATCACAAGAGTCATTGTAAAGTATTAAAAAATTAACTACATTTGTTTTAGATTAAGTGGAGATTGTGACAAGTACAATTTTCTCTGTAAATAGCACATGTACTAAACCATACATGTGCTGCATCCAATATAAGGCTATCTTTACCTTATCCATAAGTGAAATGATTTGAAGAATAAGTTGATCTTGGCGTAAATCATCTCCATGCTTAAATATAACTGGATATTTGCCTCCATCTTCTGTCTTAAAGAACAACTGTGCAGGCATCAGGGCACTCTGTAAAATAAAAATATTGTTTTCAAAACTGCATGTAAAATAATGCCTGAAGATTCACTACACACAGAAGGAAATGCTGAGAAATAAGTTAAACCACAAAATGGTAAACAAGACCTAAAGAAATAAGGTGTTTGCTGATATATTAGGGTACTTTGGAAAATAACGAACCAACAATCACTCTAAAGATTACATAGTGGTAAAATGCATAAACTCTGAAATAAGTTATGCATATGAATCCAGATTCTGCCAGTAACCAGTGGGATGACCCTGTTCATAATCTTCTTTGTTTTCCTCATCTGTAAAACAAAGATAACACATTCTTTGCAGAGTTGCCAAGGCAATCAGACATCAGACATATCAAGGGCCTGGTGTCATGCCTGATGCAAAACAGATATTTTATATTTGTGTTCCATTATTATTGTTACAAATTGCGATATACTAAGTAAATAAGGTGATACCAGGAAGCATAAAAATGTATCAGATGAAACATGAAGAGGTCTGGCTTTAATGGGAATTTTATCAGTAGGCTTGTGGTTTCGATATTCAAATCCCTCATTTATAAAATGAAGGAAGACTCAAGTATTTATATATATATATATATATATATATATATATATATATATTTCGGAATAAAATAGAAAGATTCCCTAAAATCCTTTCCTTATTTACATGAAAATTTTATATCAGATTTTTTTAAGCATTTATTAACTTATCTGAAATGCAGAATGTGAAGGAGAGAAGAAGCAGTGTGAGAGAAACCTTTCATCTACTGGTTCACTCTCCAAATGCTGGTGACATTTGGGGATAGACCAGGCCAAAACCATGAGCTGGAAATTCCATCCAGGCTCCCACATGGGTGGCAGGGACTCAGGTACTTGAGCCATCATCTGGTTTCTCCCAAACTCATTAACAGAAAGCTGGGTCAGAAAGTGGAATTCTGTCCCTCTGGTTTGGGATAAGGGCATGCTACGCTGCAGCATCCTTAGCCTATACCACCAGATAAATGTTTAAATCCACAAAAAATAAAGAAACCAAATCCTCTTTAGAAAGGGAGAATCACACAGAATCACACATAAATTGTCATACTGACACCACTACTTTAGAGATAAGTGGTCTGTGTGACAGAGGTAGGGAGGTAGGCAAGGAAGGAGAGAGGGAGGAAGGAAGAGAGAGATACAGAGAAAGAAAAGAGAGGGAAACAGACTGAGACACTATTGCTGTTGATCACTGAAAGGAAATTACATCAAATGTAATCAGAGGAACAGATACCACATTCAGGTATGCTGTTTTTATTTTTTTAAAGAAGGTTAATTGGAGTCTTATCCAACCATCTGAACTTATGAAGTGAATGTATAACAAAATCCTTACAATTTATCTTTTACAAATTATCTTGCACAGAGGCTCTGATGAACAATTTTCTTGAAAGAATTAAATACTTCTAAACCCCAGAGGTATAAAATATTTTACATACTTCATTAAATAAATGTAATGGCAACACAAAAACATCAAAATAATTGATAAATGAAAGACACTGTTTTTTTGCATCTGGCATTTATTGAATCAGAATTAGAAATATACCCTGAGGGGTCAGCGTTCTGTCGAAGCAGACCTGCAATGCCAGCATCCCATATGGGCACTAGTTCAAGTTCTGGCTACTTGGCTTCTGATCCAGCTCCTTGATAATGTGCCTGCAAAAGCAGTGAAAGGCAGCCCAAGTACCTGGGCTCCTGTCACCCACGTAAGAGACCCAGATGAAGCTCTTGGCTGCTGGCTTTGGCCTGGTCTAGGCAGGCTGGGAGTTACAGCCATTTGGGAAGTGAACCAGCAGATGAAGGATCTCTCTCTCTGTCTCTCCCTCTCTCTCTTTCAAATAAATACACCTTAAAAAATAAATATATAAGAAAAAATATTTCCTTAAAATAATCATTTTGAAAGACAGTGTCTGTGTTCTAGTCTTAAACTAGAATCCAATCATATACATTAAAGATCCATCAAAATTACCTTAAATAGTGTAGCTGTCTCAGGGATTATCCCTCTAATTTTCACCTGGGGTTCTAAAGGCAACGGGATAAGTTCCACATCTGACAAATTCATCTTTTCGTTATCTCCAAGCAATGCCTGTAGTCTCTCATTCTAGGAGAACAAATCAGAAAGCATTAGTTAGGCTAGAATGGAAAAAAAAGTCTTTAAAACGCACAGTAAACACATAAGACCTGATTCTATTAATTTGACAATATTTGCAAAGCATCATAAAAGTATATGAATACTAACATAAAGGAGAGAGTATGAAAATAAAGCAATCACTTATAAATAATTCAGTGATAGCAGCAACAGGCTTAAAAAAAAATCCCTTGACTAAGAAACCCAGACTTTCAAAAGAAGGGCACAGAATACATTTCATTCATGGCAGCAGAGGAACAATCAGGAATATATTCAAGTTAAACTTAAAGATTCAGTTTCTGTTTCCCTAGGGTCTGTGAAGCCACAGAAAGAAACTGTAATTTCGTTTGAAGCTTAATTTTGCATGACCAAATATTAAGTGAGAATTTCTTTATGGTGGCCGAGTGCATTTTTGGGGTTTAAAAAGGGAAATTTAATTCACTTGGTGGAACTTGAACCCTATCATCTCTTTCAATAAGTCTGTTTGATCTAACTTTTCCTAAGATATCATCATTCATTTTCTTCAGCTCTTATACATATTACATGGAACCAAGTTAACAGTAACTGGAAAATTCAAATCATGGTGAAACATCTAAGTCATTTTCCAACATCTATGGTGTTTAGAAGAAGGTCTTCATTCAATTTCAAAGGAGCAATCTGTTTCTTGAGAAACCTGTAAAGTCTTGAATCTTTTTAACAGATGAGCTTGTTTGTTAGAAGGGAAAAACTTGACTTGTCAATCTCAGTGACATAAAGTGCTTCAATCATAACGTTAACAGAAAAATATATGCATCAAAAAACACAACTCTGGAATCAGTGACAAACAGAAGTTCAAAGTATAAAATTAATAAGTTCCTTCAAAAACATTCCAAGTCTCCTTCTGAATTACGAAAAATTCAAGCTAAAATCAACTGAAAACTAGCATGAATTGCTATATACTATCTTAAAAAAATCAATAAATCTAGTCCTTTAACTAAATGGATGGTCAGATATACTGATGTGAAATCATGTCAATCATTCAAGTTATTCTAACTTAACCAATTCCTAGTTGATATGCTGAGAAATGATAAAATAACCACCAAGTAGTTAATGAGAAAAGGGTGAGAAATCCAGTCACTTTTCAACACCTTCTACCACTATATGCTCTAGGGTCTTATTCACCATTACTTCTCATCTTGATTACTGCAGTAGCTGACTGAGGGATCTTACTCTCTTCAATCTTTGCCCCCTGTAGTCTCTATCAAAAGCATCTAGAGTGCTGCTGCTAAAATGCAGATCACACTGCTCTCGGCTCAGGCCATCCAATAGCTTTTGCAGTGCTTCAAAGTGCTGAAAATGGCCTACAAGGACACATACCATTTACATAGGCACTTCAAAAAAATCATGGGGAATTATAAGATGTTATTTTTGTTCAAGAAATTTTGAAATTTATACATAGTTTTTAAGTAATATACATTTTTCATCAACTTTTTGAAGACCTCTCATATTTACCAATGATCTCTCTCCTCATCTCCTACTACTGTACCTCCATCCCTTAAGCACAAACACACTCTGGGCTTCTTCCTATTTTTCAAACATTCCATACATAGCTCAGGGACTTTGCACTAGCAGTCCCTCTGGCTGAAATAATCTCTTCTAGAAAGGTAGTTTGCTCCCTTACCAGCTTAAGAACAAGTACTCAGAGTGGCCTTCACCAATCATGAAATTGAGAAGTGAACTGCCATACTACTTGATGTAAGCACTCTCTTTACCCATTGCTGCTTTGTTTTTCTCCATAGCAAGCAATGTTTTCCAGCACCCTCTATATTTTACTCAAATATAATGTGTTCTCTTTTCTCCAACATCAATGTAAGCACCATAGGGAAGAGATTTTTATAGTCCCCCAGAGTCTAAAAAGGCGTTAAGCGCTCATTAGGCATGCCATACATATTTCTTGTTCATAGAATAAATGAGTAATATTCCTTTAAAAAAATCCCATAATGAAAAGAGATAACTCATAGCATTAAAAAGAAAATGTTTTAAAATTGTTTAAAATTGTTTTAAAACGTTTATGGAAAAAGCATTTTTATTAGAACTCAAATACCTAGATTCAGAGACTTCTAAAATAATTTTTCTGAGAGCCAGTGATACAGCATAGTGGGTCAGGCTGCCACCTATGACGCCAGCATCCCATATGGGTGCTGGTTTGAAACCTGGCTGCTCCCCTTACAACCCAGCCCCTTGCTTATGTGCCTGAGAAGGTGTGGAGGATGGCCCAGGTGCTTGGGTCCCTCTATCCATGTGGGAAATCTGGAAGCTCCTGGATTTTGATGGGCCCAGCCTTGGCCTTTGTGGCCTTTTAGGGAGTGAGCTAGTGGATGGAAGACCTCTCCCCCCCCACCCCCAATCTGTTCCTCTTTCTGTAACTCTGCCTTTCAAATAAATAAATAAATCTTTAAAAAAAAGAATTTTTCCTAAAATGAAGCCAACATTTGTTTCATTCAGTATTTAACTCAGGGATCAAACAGTTATGAATCTAAAAATTGTTGTACCCACTATGATACATGTATATCTCTCCCAAATTAATTATGAAAGACTGAAAAGTGCTACATATGATTTTGAATTATTGGTACTCTGCTTGCAACCAGAGTGTTTCAGATTTCAGAATTTTTCAGATTCTAGAATATTTGCATATATGCATATAGAACAATTTTAGGGATGAAACCAAACTTTAAAAACAAAATTCATTTATGTTTTATACATACTTTATCTACATGTCCTATAGGCAATTTTATGCAATACTTTTATTCTCAAAGTTTGCATACATTGAACCATCAGACTTGTGGCACTATGTCAGAGGTCCAAAAATTTTGGATTTCACAACATTGCTGATTTTGGGTTTTCAGGTTAGGAATGCTTAATTTACTATAGTCATTTAGTATTTCTAGTAATAATGCAAGTAATGACAGCAGGGAGCCATTTTTGCATTTCTCTATGGTCCCAGAGTGCATTTCTCATGTATCTGTGTGTATAAAAGCAGAAGATGGCCCAAGTGCTTGGGCCCCTGCACCCATGTGGAAGACTCTGCTAAGAAACACCTGGCTCCTGGCTGCTGCCTTCAGATCAGCTCCGCTCCAGCCATTGCAGCCATTTAGGGAGTGATCCAGGGGATGGAAGATATTCTCTCTCTCTCTCTCTCTCTCTTTCTCTCTCTCTCTCCCTCTGTAACTTTGTGTTTCAAATAAATAAATCAACCTTTAAAAAAGTTAAAAAGACCATTTTAATCTATAACCTTTTCCTCCCTCTCTAATCTTGTGAACATTAGTCCTTGTAAATATCTCTACTGACATTTCTTCAGAACTGATCCCTTGCTTGATCCCTGAACTTGTGGCTTAATTCTTCTTTTCCTCTTCTAAGTTTCCTCTGACAAGTCTGGAGAACTTGTGTTGTTTTACAAAGGTCACCAAGACAGACACCCTTCATATCACTTAAGCTACTCATCTTAAACAATGACACATGAAGAGCAGTAGTCATCTATACTACTCATCAAGAGGAAGCCTCACAGCTGAAGGAAAGATCAAGCGAAGAGATGCAAAGCCAGTGTTGTTACTGACAACCAGTTCCACAACCTTGTACAATTCACTTTGAAACTTTCTTTTATCTGAAAACATTTTTTTAAGATTTATTTATTTGAAACAAAGACACAATCATCAAAGAATTAAAAACTATCTAAAAGTGAAGAAAATATTCAAATAGCACCACAATATGTAATTAGCCAAGAATAAAATTTGTCCTAAAACACTATGAAGTCTTACGTATTGATTCCCAATCCGTAAAATATTATGTTTTCTAATTTAATCTCCCCTATTACCCTGGTAAGGGCAGCTGGACAAATGTTACATTCTTATTTCAAAGAATGGAAATGTAAGCTCAGAGAGACTGAAATGTCTTCACAGAGTAACACAGGCCATAAATTAGAGAATCCAAATTAGAAGAGGATTAAGGGCTTATTTGCCCATCAGTTTGATGTTAAGAAGCTCTGTGAACTATATAAAAGCTTAGTCCTAACGTGTTTAACAGGCTTTGATTTAAATTTTTAGAAGTTGAAAATGAAACATCAGATAAAAGCTGCTATGAACTAGTTCTGTAGCAAAGTCACAGAAATTCTTTTCACTGCCCTTGCACCATCTGCTGGCTGAAATGTGACACTGCTGAAAGAAAAACATCAGGGCCTCAACTGTTGAAGGAACAAAAACTCAAGTTATATTGAAAGTACCTATAAGGAGCTGGTGCTGTGGCATAGCAGGTTAAAGCCCTGGCCTGAAGCACTGGTCTCCCATATGGGTGCTGGTTCTAGTCACGGCTGCTCCACTTCTGATCCAGCTCTCTGCTATGGCCTGGGAAGGCAGTAGAAGATGGGCCAAGTCCTTGGGCCCCAGCACCCACGTGGGAGACCCAGAAGAAGCTCCTGGCTTCAGCTCCACAACCTTGTACAAGTCACTTTGAAACCTTTTTTATCTGAAAACATTTTTTTAAGATTTATTTATTTATTTGTTTGAAAGTCAAGGTTATACAGAGAAAGGAGGCAGAGAGAGGGAAGTCTTCCATCCACTAGTTCACTCCCCAAATGGTAGAAATGGCCAGAGCTGTGCCGATCCAAAGCCAGGAGCCAGGAGCTTCTTTCAGGTCTCTTATGTGGGTGCAGGGGCCCAAGGACCTGGGCCATCTTCCACTGCTTTCTAAGGTCATAGCAGAGAGCTGGATTGGAAGTGGAGCAGCTGGGACTAGAACCTGTGCCCATATGGGATGCTGGCACTGCAGATGGCAGCTTTGCCCACTACATCACAGAACCTGCCCCATCTGAAAACTTTCTAAATGATTTCCAGAGGTCTGTTCCACATCAAATATATTATACTCTTATATACTAAAATTAAAATGAGAGCCAGCAAAGTACTCCAGATAAAATAAGGACTCATAATATTTGAGTACCAGGGCAAGATTTTTTAGGCAGCAGTTAAGGTGCCAATTGGGACACCCATATCACTTATCAAAATGTTTGTTTGTGTCCCAGCTCCATATCAGATTCCACCTTCCTTCTTATTAATAATTTGGGAGGTAGCAGGTGATAGCAAGTAGCTGGGTCCCTGCTACCCTATGTGGGAAACTTCGATTGAGTTCTAGGCCTGCATGGCCTTACCTGTTTCAGAAATGTAGGGAATTAACCAGCAGACAGAAGATCTCACTGTCTCATTCGCTCTGCCTTTCAAATAAATTAAAAATAACAAAAAACGTAGGTACAAATCCCAACCCCGACACTTACTAGTTGTGTTAACACTGTACAAATTATTTAATCTCTCTATGCGTCCTTTCCTGACAACTGCAATAATAAAAGTACCTAATTTATGCAAGGTTGCTGTAAGGATTAAATATATCAGTACGTGTAAACTCACAAAGCAGCATTCTGTACATAATCAGCACTTTTAATAAGTGCTCCTAATAGTATAACATGGTAAGAGAAATTCATATATCAACCCAAAGAGGCAAAAGTCAAAACTCGCTATTTCATGATGTGAAACTACTGTAGATCATAAACAGAAAGCATACCCCATAAGCTTACCTTTTTCTTACGATTTCCACTTTCACGCTGCACTGCTTTCATTAGATGCACCAACCGATCTACAAATGTCTGTTGAGCAGCCAGCAAAGAACGCATAACTCTGACAGATTTATCACCCTGAAGGGAATCAAAGTAATGGGAAATTAGTTGTATGTAATACAATGATCAAGATTCCCTTCATAGTGGGGGTGATCTTTATTAAGTCTTCTAATAGCTGTAAACTTCTAATACAAAGTGAAATTGAGAAAGATTAATTATTTTGACTCAAGATTAATGAGAAACTTGCTATCTTACCCACCCACCACCAATCCACCCACAATAGAATTTTATTTGAGTTTCAGCAAATACTGGACAATCTTTTTTTTTTTTTTTTTTTTTTTTTTTACAGGCAGAGTTAGACAGTGAGAGAGAGTGAGAGAGAGACAGAGTGAAAGGTCTTCCTTCCATTGGTTCATCCACCACCAAAGGCCGCTGCAGCCGGCGCCGATCTGAAGTCAGGAGCCAGGTGCTTCCTCCTGGTCTCCCATGGGGTGCAGGGCCCAAGGACTTGGGCCATCCTCCACTGCCTTCCTGGGCCACAGCAGAGAGCTGGACTGGAAGAGGAGCAACCAGGACAGAACTGGCGCCCCGACCAGGACTAGCACTCAGGGTGCCGATGCCGCAGGCGGAGGATCAGCCAAGTGAGCCACGGCTATCTTCAACAGCATTTTTTCCCCTCCATATAATCATGTGATGAGAAGGATTCCTTTTACTAAAATGCATTCATTCACTGATTCAATAAACATCTGAAGACCTATGATGTCTCCAGAAATATGCTAGATATATAAAGTGGCAGAATCAGGGGCCAGCGTTGTACTGCAGTGGGTTAAGCAGCTGCCTTTGACAATGGCATCTATGTGAGCACTGATTCAGTATTGGCTGCTCCAATTCCAATCCAGCTCCTTGTTTTTTTTTTTTGGTTTTTTTTTTTTGTTTTTTTTGACAGGCAGAGTGGACAGTGAGAGAGAGAGAGACAGAGAGAAAGGTCTTCCTTTGCCGTTGGTTCACCCTCCAATGGCCGCCGCAGCCAGCGTGCTGCGGCCGGCGCACCGCGCTGATCCGATGGCAGGAGCCAGGAGCCAGGTGCTTTTCCTGGTCTCCCATGGGGTGCAGGGCCCAAGCACTTGGGCCATCCTCCACTGCACTCCCTGGCCACAGCAGAGAGCTGGCCTGGAAGAGGGGCAACCGGGACAGAATCCGGTGCCCCGACCGGGACTAGAACCCAGTGTGCCGGCGCCACTAGGCGGAGGATTAGCCTAGTGAGCCGCGGCGCCGGCCAATCCAGCTCCTTGTTAAACCCAAGCGTTTGGGCCCTGGCCACCCATGCAGAAGACCAAGATGGAGTTCTAGGCTCCTGGCTTTGGTCTGGCCTAGTACTGGCCACTGTAGCCATTTGAGGAGTAAACAAGCAGAAGGGAGATCTCTCTCTGTGTCTCTGGCCATTGTGGCCACCTGGGGGAGTGAACCAGCAGATGGAAAATCTCTCTGCCTCTCCTCTCTCTGTGTAACTCTGACTTTCAAAAAATAAATAAATCTTAAAAAAAAAAAAAAAGAAAGTACCTATAAATAACCATTGCCAGATTTCTGAAGTCGTACTTAAAACTTGAAGAGAAAATAAAATGGGAAGTAAAAAACCAAATCTTCCTATTTTACTGTCCCATGTTTCTTTCATTAAATCAGAGCTAAATATACTTTTTATAAAGGGCCAAAGTAAGTATTTTAGGCATTGTTGGCCATACAGTTCTTTTTACACTATCCAACTGCTATCGTAGTACAAAAGCAGCTATAGACAATTTGAAAATGAGAATGTTCCAATAATTTAAGAAGACTGACATTTGATGTTCAGAATACTTTCCATACATCACAAAATATTATTCCAGTGATTGACTTTCAACTATTTAAAAATGTAAACGCCATTCTTAGCTCATGAGGTGCACCAAAACGGGCGGCAGCACAATTTGACTCATGCACAACAGCAAATCATTCCTCACATTAAACGGTTACCTTCAGCAATGCTTGGCTGAATCTTCTCATTACATTCAAATACATCTCATGGGTCTTTGGATCTCTCTGCTGAGTATCTTGATCTTCACATTCCACTATAACATACCTTTAAAATATGTTTAAGTCACACATGAAAAAAATTTGTTTTGTAAATAATTAAACATTTTCTTAAAACGGATTAATTTGTCATTTGCAAAAATAATTTAATGGAAATAATATAATACACTTAATCATAACCCTCTCAAAAGTGAAAAATTAGGGGATAGTGCTGTGGTGTAGTGGGGAAGCTGCCACTGAATGCCAGCATTCCATAAAGGTGCCAGTTCAAATTCAGATTGCTCAATTTCCAATCCAGCTCCCTGATAATGCACCTCGGAAAGCAGCAGAAGAGGCCCAAGTCCTTGGGTCCCTGCCACCCAGCTGGGAGACGGAGAAGAATCCGCTGGCTCTTGGCTTTGCCCTGGCCCAGCCCTGGCTGTTGTGGCCATCTGGGAAGTGAACCAGCAGATGGAAGATATCTCTATCTATAAATCTGCCTTTCAAATAAAAATAAATAAATCTTTTTGTAAAAAAAGTGAAAAATTAAGGGCAGACATATACCATCATCAATAAAAGGTAAATTAACATTAGTAAGACTTTAATTTGTGCAATACCCTAAATTTTCTAAAAGTTTTGCCATCAAAACAGGAATTTGCTCTTTGTACTTTATGAGGTACTTATAATCCCAAAAGTCAAGTAAGCTCAAAAGTCTAACTAAAGAATAAGAACTCTCACTTTATAGATATGTAATGAGAAAATTTAAATTGTTTTTCCTTTCTTATCCAATTCTCCCACTTACCGAAATTCCATATATAATCTTTAAATTTTCTATTATAAAATTGTTAGAGAGTTAAATAAATCTTATTTTCTTAAGCCTAAACTACTTATATAATTACAAAAATCATATAAGCAATACCTTATAAACATTATCAGTGTTTACTGCTCTGCTTTATTTCATTTTTTTAAACAAATTCTATCTTGTGAATCTTTTTTTTTTTTAAGATTTTATTTATTTATTTGAGAGGTGAAGTTATAGACAGTGAGAGAGAGAGAAAGTGAGAAAAGACTTCCATCCGCTGGTTCACTCCCCAAATGTCTACAATGGCCGCAGCTGCACCAATCTGAGTCCAGGAGCCACATGTTTCTTTCCAGTCTCCCATGCGGGTACAGGGGCCCAGGAATTTGGACCATCTTCTACTGCTTTCCCAGGCTACAGCAGAGAGCTGGATTGGAAGAGGAGCAGCCAGGACTAGAATCGGCCCCCATAAGGGATGCCGGTGCTACACGTGGAGGATTAACCTACAGCACCAACCCCATCATGTAAATCTTTAAACTGCTTACAAAGGATCATAAAAAAAAACAATTTTGCTTGCTTTATCAATAACAAAACTTAGGTTGTGTGGGCTTAGTATCTCAATACTGATAATTCTTAATTATGAATATAAATAAATATGTTTGTATATGTTTAGATATGTATGTATATGTTTAGATATGTATGTATGTATATATATATATATATCCCTTTTTTTAATATCTAACTTCTAATTTTGAATTTCATTATATGGCTGGTTTTTACATTCATCCACTACAGTTTCAAGCTCCAGAACCTCTATTCAAGATACTGTCATTTTTTTTTTTTTTAAGATTTATTTTGTTTACTTGAAAGGCAGAGTTCCAGAAAGAGAAGAGACAGAGAAAGAGATCTTCTATCTGCTGATTCACTTCCCAAATGGCCACAGCAGCCAGGGCTGGGGCAGGCTGAAGCCAGGATCCCTGAGGCTCTTCCAGGTCTCCCACATGGGTGCAGGGGTCCAAGCACTTAGACCATCTTCTACCACTTTCCCAGACACATCAGCAGGGAGCTGTATTGGAAGTGGAGCAGCTAGGACTCGAACCAGCACCCATATGGGATGCTGGCATCTCAGGTGGAGATTTAACCTACTATGTCACAATGCTGGCCCTGTTTGTCATTTCTAATTGAACATGTGTAATACTGAACTTATCATGCTAACTTGGATTTTTTTCTACCTCTGCTGAAGGTATCAATATCCCATACATTGAGGCTGAAAATATAAAATGCAATCACTTTACTATAAAAAAAAAAAAAAAAGAGAGACAGGGCTGCAGCCAAACCAGAAAATGCAAAGCCTATCTAAAACCTGTGTTGATGCTTGGTGATCCATGCAGCTACAGCCAAACTTAGCTCACACTCCCCTGCCTCAAACACGTATATTCAATTAGTCACTAGACCTTTTGGATTTCCCAATGCTTTTTACAATAGTTCTGTACTTATCCGGCTCTATCTGGAATCAAATAGCAGATTCTACTTCCTTGGCCTCTCCAACTCTAAAAAGAAACTAATTTTTTGCTCAATACTATCAATATAAATGTTTTCTTCTTCAAAATACATTCATAATGTTCTGTCTATACTAACAAAAACATCAATGGTTCCCTGTTTTCTATTATTTTAAAATAATTTCTGTGGCCCCTACTTCCGTTTGAAATTTCCACTATCCTCAATTTATGCACTCACTTCAGTCAGGTCAATTTCCTAATATTCTTCAGAAGCCCTCTGCTTTTGCTCATGTTGCAGTATTGGCTACAAGTACTCTCATCCTTCCATAGTCTCCTGATTCTTCAAGTACAGCTGACTGTCTGTCTGTCTCTCAAGGAAGTCTGTATGGACTCTAACAACTTCTTTCTTCCACAACTTCCTAGAAGAGACCACCTCTCACACAACTCATGCAGTTAATGTTTCCCTGTTTGCCACTGTTTCACAGGCTTAACTCTTGGCATCCTTCATAGGTTATAAAGAAACTAATGCCAGGCACTATTTCTTGAGCACTATCAGTAACCTCACATATCCATGATGATGATGCAAAAAGCATTCCAAAGGTTGATAGGTGATAAAAGGGGTTGGAAGCCTTTGCTTCCCTACTTTCCAGTGCCATGCTGAACCATGGTAAGTAGTCTTCCAACAGCTCCCAAACTTGTATAACCCAGAATTTTCCATAAAGTCATAGAACAAGAGCTCTAAACCAAAATTTCAAGAAGGCATTCCTGCATCTTGAGTCAAGAATGCCTTCTAGGACTTCCAAAGCCACTACTAGATATATGACTATTTAAATTAATTAATTAAAATGAAATAAAATTTAAAATTTAGTTACTCTATCACATCACCCACATTTCGAGTGCTCAGAGTCACCTGGACAGTACTGAAGATCATTTCCATGGTTTCAGAAGGGTCTATTGGACAGCACTGTTCTAGGGTAGTGAGCTGTTTAGAAATAAATTCTGATTTCCTATTCATGGGATTCTAGTTTGGGGGATAATTTCAGGAGAACATGTAAGAATGTCAAAAAGACAGTGGTTCTAAGCTATAAAGCTGGCAATAAGGTCTTACTCAAATCCAATCTATAATTTTCTTCCCTTCAGTTAAAGTCCTTGATTAACTGTTACCTTAGTATACAGCCAGTTTATTTGCTTGTGTATTTATGCAGGAAACTCATTTACAAATAAACATAAAGGGAGATGGCACTGTAGCATCCTGGGTTAAGCCATCATCTGTGACACCAGCATCCCATACTGGAGATCTGGTTTATGCCCCAGCTGCTCCACTTCCAATCCAGCTTCTTGTTAATATTCCTAGAAAGCGGCAGAAGATGCCCACATATTTAGGTCCCTGCCACCCGCATGAGAGACCCAGATAAAGATTTCAGGCTCCTGGCTTCAGCCTGGCACAGCCTCAGCCACTGCAGCCATTTGAAGTGAACCAGCAGAAGACTTATCTCTTCCTCTTCCACTTTCTCTGTCATTATGCCTTTCAAATAAATTTAAAAAACAAGAAACAAACAGGTGGATGACTACAATATGCAGGTCTCTGTGCTGAGCTAAGGTTTTCATGACCACCAAGTAAACACTGTGTCTACTGTTATTTCCTGGGATTGAAGGTATATGTTGATGCTCATAAGGGTCAAGTATCAACCACCTTCCAACACCACTCAGGTCAAAGTTCTACTGCAAAGAAACAGTCCACCTAAAATAAAAATGGCAGGGTCATTTCCCAAAATGAAAGACAAGGTTAGATCAAGACCAAAAGGCCTGGATTTCAGTTATTTCTGTGTTCTCTGTTCATACCAATAAACTAGATTCTATAAAGCACTCTAAGGTATAATCTTAAAGGTTGTCACCTCAGAGTAGAAATGCAGACAAAATTGTCTAGGCACTCATTGTAAGATGACATCAGTGGGCTACTGTTTCCTGGCAATTTTATTTTGCGGAGTAAATAACCTTTATTACCTTGAAAGGTCTTAAAAGTTATAGAAAACATGTCAAAGCATCCAAAGTTTACTTTCAATTTCAACACACTGGAATGGCTATAAAAATAAAAAAAAAACTGGAACGATTTATGGATTCTGATGCCCAACATTTTATAGATTGGAGACTATAACTCCCTTCTGTGGTTTAAAAGGTTGACACTATTCATTTTAAAAGGATTGTCTGCACAACTACAGGCCCCTAAGGATTTAGCTACAGCAGAAATTCTGTTTAAATCACTGGAAAGGGAACAAATGGAAAAGGAAATTCAAAATGTTCAACAAGAAATAACACAATCAATTAATTTACATTTTAATACATTTCTTATAACAAAGTAAGCTCAGATCAAGATTCATTTACATTAATACATTTAATATGTTTATACTATTCTATCCACACTGAAAAAGAGAATGATCATTTTAAACCAACTATTTAAAATTATTTCCCATATTACTATCCTACATTAACAAAAGCAAAATCTACCAAAGTCAGGAGTCCACATCAATAGCTTTTCTCCCCAGGAGTATTTCTGAATACATAATATATAGGTTATAAATATGGGAAAAACAATTACCCCTTAGAGAATGAATAGATATAACACATGCGATTGCTTCAATGAATCAGAGATACAGAAGGAAAACACAAATCAAATCTAAATTTGATGGAATGTTTATAAGACTAGGAACTAGGGCTGCATTTCGCTTATTATATTTAGAGAAAACAAGTATACTTTCTGAACAGAAACAGTTGCCTTGTTGGAAACTGTACATCAAATAGGTTTTCTCTTGTTCAACTGCTTTCAGAATAACTTCAAAACTCTTCCTACTTGAAATAAGAGATCCAAGATTCTATCAAAACAAATTACAGATTTTACAATGAAATCTTGTCTACATCAAATGCAGAGAATACATAATTTCAAAACACCAAATCATCATTGTATACACATACCATTCTTACTAAACTGAATACAAAAACCTAAAATTAGAGCCAGGGAAAACTTTTCATGATTATTTCAAGGAAACAAAATAACTATAAAGGAATTTTTAGTGAACTATTCAAATATATAAAATTTTAATTTTAAAATACCCAAGAAGCTTAAAAGTAGTTACTCAAAAGCTTGGGAATGTGTCCCACACATTTTTTCCTTTATTTTCTTTTGAATATTTACTTGGATTTTCCTGAGAATATTTTTCCACAATATCCATGAATAGATATACACTTAAGAATTTATATTGGAATAAAAAAACCTTTAGGAAGCAAGATGTTATATTAAAAGGAAACAGTAACAAATTTGCAACATGATATTTTTTAAAGTAAAATTATCAAAGGAAAATTAGTGATTAGTCAAAATATTCTGTGGGTGTATTTTCAAGAATACATTGAAATTTATTGTGAAATAAATATAGCTTTATGAATATCAAACTGCTAACAGAAGCAGGTAACTATTTTTCTTCACAATACTAAAGCCAATAGGGTGGGTGGGGCAACAACCAAAGAGTGGTTAAATGACTGATTTAGTTAAGACTGTTAATAGTGGTTTTCACTTGGTATAAATACGACCATAGAGGCTTAAACTAAACAAACACTATTAATATAAAGAATGAGCAACTGTGTTACAAGAGTGTTCAGATTAGTTACCTACTTCTTGAGAGAGGAAATATCCAAAATAACATTACCTTTGGAAAGTAGGAAATGAAGTTAAAGCTTAATTTGACTCACAGGACAGTTTCTCCAAATCAATAACATAGACGTTTGCTTAATTTCCTCATCTTAGGCAAAATGTCACCTTACTTTTTAAAAAACTGAGCTTCAGTATGGATATCTATTAATTTGCACCTATTAGTTCAGAGAACATTTCTACAGCTGAAAAATCTCAACTATTCAAGAAATGTGTAAGGTGATATTTAGTTTTAAGTATTTTTCCAAAAGTAAAGAAGGCTTCTGGGAGTACCTATCCAGCTGGCTCTGCACTTTGTCACTCTATAATACTGCATAAGAATCACTGATCTAGTATTTCATCCAAGTGCTATTCTTTACTGAACCAAAATATTTCTCACTGGGCCGTAAGCTACTTGTCTTTTGCCCTTTAGAATTCTGTGACAGATAAAGGCAGCCATGCTTCACATTAACTACTTCTCAGGATGTCAGTTAGCCTCCCTGTGCTTTGGTTTCTTTCTTTCAACTCAATAAGGACACTGTTCTCATGTGAAACAGATATTTATATTTGTCCCATTTAACTTCAGAGAGATAAATAAGAAAGGGTCACTGCAGGTATTCTACAAATGGCAAAGTGGTAGGTAAATGATCTAATTCCCATCAGGTTCTACCAAGTTCACTTACAGTGTGGCTGCCTCATCTTTAAAATGAGATGAGGTAACTGAATTCCAACTTTCTATCTTCACATGATTCCATTTTAGCAAATAATGTGAAATATATTCTCCTGAAGGACTGTGCAGTATGCATACTACTTTAATAGCATAAAATCAAACAGACACAAAATTGAAAGACTTCATTACTCTACCCAGTTAAATTTTAGCTCCTGGAAAGTTAGGAAAGAGAAGAGAAACAGTGGTGGTAACAAGCATTTCCATGAATACAACTGTTAAGCAAAGCAGATAGACACACGCTATGTAGATTTCTGATGACTGCTTGTATCTTATTTTAAATTGATATTTACAGGACTAAAGAGTCTTAAGAGCAGTAAGAAAGTAAGCAGAAAATTATTTTCACATACCAGTATAAATAATTAGCCAGTGTTGAGTTCTTGCAGGCTCTTGAAATCAAGAAGGTGCACAGATCTTGCTGAAAAAAATAAAAGAAAGGTATATACATATAAATGAATATATGCTGCTGTTTAATATTAACGGGATAGGTGAGTAAATAATCTATGTTTGCCTATTAGCTTTCACCTGTACATTTTATATGACAATGCAAATTTTCATCTATCTACCTATCCCTCCCTCCATTCATCCAAAATTTATTCTAAACCAGGCATTATGTAAAAGTTTAGAACAACACAGTTTATAGCTTCTTGTCTTCCTAGATCTTAATTTAGTAAAAGACAATAGTTACAGAAATCATAGATTGGCGTGTCAAGGCAGCAACGGGGACATGACATTTATGCAAGTCTAAAATGAAACTGTACAAAGGCTCTGGGCTTGGCTTACAACAATGATTTTAAAAGTGCTCAATGTAGCTAACATATAGTGAACATCAAAGTAAGAGACTAAAAAGATAGGTGAAGGTAATTTTGCAAAACCTTTCAGATCATATTAAGTATGGATTTTATTTTAAAAGTAACACATACCCAATGAAAGATCTTTGAAAGGAGAGTGAGAAGATGTGATTTCATTTTATGAAAATGAGTTGAGCCGCTTTGAGAAGTGCAGACCTGAGATCAGTTAACATGCTATTATAAGTATCTCAAAGAGTGAACAGTGAAAGCAGAGATGAAGAAAAGACAATAAAAATTTTTTTTGCAAATATAATTAACAGGACCTGCTGATGAAGAGGAAGTACAGGGGGACAGAAATGAATTGACAGTAACTATAAAATTTCCAGATTCAGGAAATGCATTGATTTGTTATGTCACAGATGAAAACTGAAGAGGAAGAGCTGGACAAGGGGTAATGTGAGATGTGAGAGAACTACATTTTGAAATATGAACTCTGAAACAAACACCTGTCAGATAAACAATGGAAGTCTGTATATATACAGAAAACACATGTTTCATTTTGACACTCTACTTTTTTCCTCATAAAACTATTTACAGAACATAAATAGGAGAGAATTATGTTTTAAAATTATGAGATAATAAATATATACTATAACACTCAGTTTGAATAAACCATACTTTCAAATTTTTAAACAATTTAAAAAATGTGTTTCAGGCAAAATGAAAACGGTTTTTATATGACAAGTAAGAGAAAAAAGAATAGTGGTGAGGGGCTGGTGCTGTGGTGCAGCTGGTAAAGCTGCTGCCTGTGATGTCAACATCCCATATGGCTGCCGGTTCTAGTACCGGCTGCTCCACTTCCGAACCAGCTCTTTGCTATGGTCTGGAAAAGCAGTGGAAGATGGCCCAGGTCCTTGGGCATGCACCCGTGTGGGAGACCCAGAAGAAGCTCCTGGCTTCAGATCAGCACAGCTCCTACCATTGTGGCCATCTAGAGGTGAACCAGTGGATGAAGTCCTTTCTCTCTCTATGCCTGTCTGTAACTCTGCCTTCAAATAAAAAAAAATCTTAAAAAAAAAAAAAAAAAAGTAAGCCAGTGAATGCTAATCAAGACAAAGCTCTATTAAATCAGACTAAACAGACTTTGAGGCATAAGTAGTATTATACATAAAGAGGATGACTAAATAGTAATAAAAGATTCAATTTAGGGGCTGGCACTAAGGTGCAGCAGGTTAAACTGCTGCCTGTGGAGCCAGCATCCCATACGGGCATCAGTTCAAGTCCTGGATGCTCCACATCCAATCCAATCCAATCTGAAAAGCAGAGGAAAATGAGCCAAGAGCTTGGCCCTGCACCAAGGGCCTGCACCAAGATGGGAGACCCAGATGAGGTTTCTACCTGGTCCAGCCCTGGCTGTTGCGGTCCTTTGGTGAGTGAACCATTGGATAGAATCTCTCTCTCTGTCTCTTCCTCACTCTCTGTAAATCACCTTTCAAATTAAATAAATAAATCTTGAAAAAAAAAAAAAAGATTCGATTTACTTGAAAGCGCACTTAACAGAAGAGCTTCAAAATATTTAAAGCAAACATCAACAGAAACACATGAAGGAATTGTGAATTCTGCCATCATACATAGGAATTCATCCTAGTTCTTTCTTAGATCAAATTAGCAACAAAAACTCACAACTGGAAGGGTCAAAAGACTTCCATAACACAATTAATAGTCTTGTTCCATTTTATTTATTTATTTATTTTTGACAGGTAGAGTTATAGACAGTGAGAGAGACAGAGAGAAAGGTCTTCTTTCCGTTGGTTCACCCCCCAAATGGCTACTACGGCTGGAGCTACGCCGATCCGAAGCCAGGAGCCAGGTGCTTCCTCCTGGTCTCCCATTCAGGTGCAGGAGCCCAAACACTTGGGCCATCCTCCACTGCCCTCCTGGGCCACAGCAGAGAGCTGGACTGGAAGAGGAGCAGCCGGGACTAGAACCCGGCGCCCATCTGGGATGCCGGCACTGCAGGCGGAGGATTAACCAAGTGAGCCCCAGCCCCAGCCCCGATAGTCTTGTTCTACAGCTATGTACCATGTTGTGTCTACAAGTTGTTGAAAATACCTTTTTTTCAAAAACCTATGGAATTTATGAAATATGACAATTTTTGGACAATAAGATTTGAGTTTCCCCCTTCTTTACCATATTGGGGTAGACACATATGATAAGAGTCTCCTAAAACACATAGAAATGAAAGACATACAATGTGGTTCAGTTGTCTGGGAGAAGACAAGAATGATGGTATCTCATGTTGTGACAAAAAGAGACTTCAGCTTAGTCACATATCAACTTAAGGTACTGTTTATACTACATTATTACTGCACTGGGGTTATGGAAAGACAGAGGAAAACATCACTCAAATTGATCCTCTCTCCTTTCTGAGATAGCTTAGATTATCTGAACCCTTTAAGAAACTATTCAGTTGAGAAAACATAAGAGTTAATGATGGAGTAATAGCAGACGGGTTCATCAGTCATAAGAGAAATATCAAAACTACATAAAACTATTTTTACTTCTAACCAAAAAGTTTGAACCATAGGTGGTATGTAAAATAATACTCTGAACTTAACTTGGAAAATCCAATCCTCATCAGCACTCCCCAGTGTAAACCACCACAGTTCAAGCCACCAACATGTCTCACCAATATGTCTCAAACTTTTTAAGTAAAATTCACTTGATTTAATGGCCAAAAACCACGACGTAACTGTTATATATACCCAACCTTCTGGCACTGCTCCCCTTTGCTAACTCTACAACCAGGAACCCTGTTCTCTAATTTTAAGGAGTCATTGTGTACTAACTTCCCATGTAGGACCTCTGTTCTCAAAAGAGCTACAGTATTAACATTAATGGTAAAACTAGATCCCAAAGAGTTACTTTGTTCTATTGTGTGATATTATGCATCATCAGTTCTAGTTATGTCTAAGTGTCAAGCTCCATTACCTGTGTCCCTAGGTATTTCTTTAAAGCTTATTAAGTGCCTCAAATGTAAAATCTTGGATACATGTCTCTCTGTGAAATTCCTATCTCATATGATTTAAAATAGGGTCAAATATTTAAAGGCAACTGAGATTTTTGGAAATGGCAAAATTCTGTGGAATTTAGATTACAAGGTTTGGATTCCAAGCTTTTGTATATAGCTTTAAAGAGGCCCTGATACAGACTCTGTACTGAAAAGGGTAGCTGCAAAAGTTGTTCCAGAGAACTAAGGAGCTTCTAACTAAAAGCTCCAGTATTGGGAATTACTGATGACGGGATTCTATGAAATTTGGATTCCAAGATTCGGATCCCAAGCTTTTCTATGTAGCTTTAAAGAGGCCCTGATGCAGACTTTGTACTGAAAAGGGTAGCTACAAAAGTTGTTATGGATTCCAGGATTTGGATTGTAAGTCTTGTGTTTGCTTAAAAGCCTCTGAAATAGACACTGTGCTGGACAGGGGAGCTACAAGGAATCAAGGAGTTTTTAACAAAAACTCCAACATTAGGAATTCCTAAAAAATCCATTCATAAGAAGATCCTCTTCAGATCAGTTTCAGCTTAAATAAAAGGGATCTTACCAGGTGCTACTGAGCGCAACTACCACAGTGAAATTCAGATTCAACTTCTACCTCTTAAGTTTTCACAGGTGAATGTGAAAGCCATGCATGACTATTCTTGTAAAACAATCAGAAACCTTAAGTACGTCTTCCAAACAAAAAGGATAAGTAAAGCATTTTGCCTTTGTCTCCTTAAGGCAAACATGCTGTACCTGCCTTTCTTGATTGTCTCTGGGAACTGTTATTGATGATAAAGCTACCTAATGAATTCTTCTATTATAATTCTCTATACTCAAGCTAAATGGGTTTATAATCTACATAAGGGTAGCCTATCACTACCCACTGTCTGGGAATGTGGAAGATATTTTCTTTTCATCTAAAGAGGCACCCCACTTATAATTGGTTTTGTTCCAGTATTGCTTATGCTAATTAACAAACTTCTAGGTTTCAGAACTCAACTTCTGGGAGTAACTGATCACGCAGGGGACATAGATGTTGGCAATGACTGAGACTGCTCAAGCTCACAAAATAAATTTGTTGGATAGGATGGACAGAGACTTCCAGACCCTGGATAGGCAGGGCCTGCACTATGCCCCTCATAAGCAGGAAGAAGTTACAGAAGAGATGACTCTACATCCATCAACTTCCCTTAGGATTAAGGGTTGGAGTCTCTGAGTGGGGAATGAAGTAGGTAGGCATACAGGTTAAAATTGATTAGGGTTGTGAGCTGGAAGACCATGCCTGCACCATGCCCCTGTGTGACCTCATGCCCCTAACTGGCCACACCCGGGTGTCCACTGGCCAATCAGGTTAATTAACCACTCCCCTTTGAAAGTGGATTAAAAGCCCGGAACAGGGTATGTCTGGCCCTTTTCCTCCATTTCCCTTGCCTTGGCCTCTTGCCAGTAGGGGGCTGGCTGTAGCCCTGCGCCTCCAGGCCACATGGCCTTTGGGCCACTGCCCTTTGCTTTCGGGCCTAGATGCTCTTCCACGTGGCTGGTTCCTGGTACTCAGTATGAACCCAGATTTACCCCTCTCTCTTAGATAAAGCCCTCACTCTCCTATGCATCTTTCACACTAACAAAAAGCTTAAAATGTACCATGCTGCCTCGTTCATTAATGCCAGTATTTAGAATTCTTCTCTAAATATTAGGCAAGAACCCACAAGGGCTTATTAATATTGGAGATTTATTAATAAGCATATGGTGATACCATATGGCACCCCAAATTCTGATAACACATGTGGCACACCAGATGGGATTTCTGGGGAACTTTAAGAGGCCACATTCCGAAATAAATTTAAGGGGTCAAATTCTGATATCACTTTTTTTCATGATAAAAGCAAAGTGCACATAGAAGGAACATACTTCAACACAATCAGGGCAATATATGACAATTCCAAAACTGGCATCTTACTGACTGGGGAAAAGTAATTCCATTAAGACCCAGAACCAGAAAAGGATGCCTACCCTAACCATTAGTATTAAATACAATTCTGGAAGTTTTAGCAAGAGCCATTAAAAAAGAAAAATATATCAAAGGGGTATAAATTGAAAGGAGGAAGTCAAATTATCCCTGTACGCAGATGATATGATCCTATACATGGGGGAACCAAAAGACTGCATAAAGAGATAATTGGGGCTGGCGCTGCGGCTCAATAGGCTAATCCTCCACCTGTGGCGCTGCCACACTGGCATCTAGTCCCCATCGGGGCGCCGGATTCTGTCCCGGTTGCCCCTCTTCCAGTCTAGCTCTCTGCTGTGGCCCGTGAGTGCAGTGGATGGATGGCCCAAATGCTTGGGACCTGCACCCACATAGGAGACCAGGAGAGGCACCTGGCTCCTGGCTTCAGATCACCGCGGTACGCCAGCCGCAGCGGCCACTGGGGAGTGAACCAACGGAAAAGGAAGACCTTTCTCTGTCTGTCTCTCACTGTCCACTCTGCCTGTCAAAGAAAAAAAAAAAGAAAAGAAAAAAACCAACACACAATACACAAACAATGCAATGACTGAGAAAGAATCTGTAAAATGAATCGCTTTCACAGTAGCTACAAAAAAATTTAAATATTTTGGGTAAATTTAACAAAGAATGTGAAAGATCTCTACAATGAAAATTACAAAACATTGAGAAAAGAAATAGAAGACATAAAAAATGGAAAAATATTTGATGCCCATGGATTAGAATTATTATTAAATGTACATACTACCCAAAGCAATTTATATTCAATGCAATTCCAATCAAAATAACAAAGATCCCAGTGGAAAGAATGGGCCATCAAAGAAGGAGGTACCTTTCTCTGAAGGGAGGAGAGAACCTCCACTTTGACCATGATCTTGTCTAAATATGATCAGAGTCAGTGAACTCAGGGGGCTTCCATAGCCTTGGCAGCTCCTGACAAGAGCCTAGGGTGATTACTGATGCCATAAACAAGAGTGTCAATTTGTTAAGTCAACAACAGGAGTCACTGTGCACTTACTCCTCATGTAGGATCTTTGTCCTTAGTGTGCTGTACATTGAGATTTAATGCTATAACTAGTACTCAAACAGTATTTTTCACTTTATGTTTCTGTGTGGGAGCAAACTGTTGAAATCTTTACTTAATGTATGCTAAACTGATCTTCTGTATATAAAGAGAATCGAAAATGAATCTTGATGTGAATGGGAGAGGGAATGGGAAAGAGGAGGGTTGCGGGTGGGAGGGATGTTATGGGGGGGAAGCCATTGTAATCTATAAGCTGTACTTTGGAAATTTATATTCATTAAATAAAAGTTAAAAAAAAAAGGAAAAAAATGAGTCTACTTATCTGTATGAGTTAAAAACAGCTGTATTAACTCTAGTATCAACGGCATACATTTCTACAATGTAATCACAAAGACTGGTAATTGCAGTAACATTAGTAAATATGTTATCAATAAATATTCTGGCCGGTGCTGCAGCTCACTAGGCTAATCCTCCGCCTGCGGCGCCAGCACCCTGGGTTCTAGTCCCGGTTGGGGCGCAAGATTCTGTCCCAGTTGCTCCTCTTCCAGTCCAACTCTCTGCTGTGGCCCGGGAAGGCAGTGGAGGATGGCCCAAGTCCTTGGGCCCTGCGTCCACATGAGGAGACCAGGAGGAATTTCCTGGCTCCTGGCTTCAGATCAGCACAGCGCGCCAGCCGTAGTGGTCATTTGGGGGGTGACCCAACGGAAGGAATACCTTTCTCTCTGTCTCTCTCTCACTCACTGTCTAACTCTGCCTGTCAAAAAAAAAAAAAAAAAAAATCTGTTCTGTAATACACAAAACAAAAAATAAATAAATAAATATTCTGAGTTTCTCCAATAAAATATGTAAGTTTAGTTATTTCAGTGTGTATGAAACCATTTATATGCCCAAAGCACCAATAAAATGACTTGAATTAAGGATACTCTGGGACTTCAAACTGAGAGGAAAAAGTCGTACACATGCATCATAAAACAAGTTATTTAATAAAGTTGTAATGTTTAGTTTATTAATCAAAGTCAAGGTTTTAAAAACTAACAAAAAATGCTTATCTGTTGGCATCTCTCCTATAGGAAGCCTGTAAAGCATTGCACTTACCTCCAGATTTTCACCATCTGAGACTTCTTTCGTTTTAGATGCAGCAGGAGGGGAGGACACAGAAGGAATAGAGCTGGTTATAATTTGGGAGCTGAAAAGGTAACAGGAAAGATCATAAGTGGTAAAAATACTCTGTCAATGAGAAAAGACATACTTTTTTATTTTTTAGCAAGTTAACCTTAATTGTGTCTGGTCAATGCATCAACTTCTTAAAGTGTGTTCTGCCTAACACGTGAGTCACATGCTGTTCTGGTAAAAGACCAGACACGATCAAAGATTATGGGCAACAACCTCTTAGAGATTTATGTGCAAGTCTGCATGTTAGTGCAGGATTTCATCAGTAATATGATTTGAAAACAAAAACAAAAAAAAAAAACACATTTAACACTAAACCGGCATTTTCAAAACATCTGGTCGTAAGATAATGTTCCCTTTTTCATCTTTTTAAAAAATCACCAGGTGGGAGGGAGGCATCTGGTCTGGAGGGTAAGACATCCACATCCCATAACCAATTGCTTGGGTTCAAGGCCCAGCTCTGGCTCCAGACTACATCTTCCTACTATACAGACAATGTGAGGCATCAATGATGACCCAAATAATTGGGTTCCTGCTACCTAGGCAGAAGATCTTGATTAAATTCCTTGTTCCTTGATTCAGCCTTGACCTAGAATCTACCAAGCCTGACCATTATAGCCATCTGGGTAATAGCAGATAGGGGCTCCTTCTCTGCCTCTCAAACATTATTTAAAAAATTAAAATGAGGGGCCAGCACTGTGGCTCACTTGGTTAATTCTCCACCTGCGGCGCTGGCATCCCATATGGGCACCGGGGTCTAGTCCCAGTTGCTCCTCTTCCAGTCCAGCTCTCTGTTGTGGCCTGGGAAGGCAGTGGAGGATGGCCCAAGTGCTTGGGCCCCTGCACCTGAATGGGAGACCAGGAGGAAGCACCTGACTCCTGGCTTTGGATCAGTGTAGTTCCAGCCATGGCGGCTGTTTGGGGGGTGATCCAATGGAGGGAAGACCTTTCTCTCTGTCTCTCTCAATGTCTAACTCTATCTGTCAAATAAAAAAAAAAGAAAATGAAAACTAAAAATCATCCAGAACAAGTGATCAGCAGACCATAACTTGGAAATATAATTACTGGCTTACTGCTTTACCATAACATAAAACTGGAATATTTTTATTAATAAAACAGTTTATGTGTCTTAAGTAAAAAGAAGATTATTACATATGATTTTAAATTAAAGGCCTCCAATACACACCATGAGAAAACATAAGGGTCTCCACTCATAAAACAGATTTCCTGTTTGTCAGTTCTTCTCAAAAGAAAATGCAGATGAAAAAGCATAGCATTAGCATAATCATAAGGAAAAATTCAGGAATCCAATCTTCAGCTCATGTACTAACTGATTGAAATGATGTGTGAAATCTGTATTCTAGATCTAGTATTATCACTAACAACTTTAAGAGCTTCAGAAAACCATTTGCAATCACTAAGCCTTGTATTTTTCACCCAAAAGCTCCTATTTATTTCAATTTTACAATTTTATGGAAAGCAAAATGACAATGTAGAAAGAAAATGGGCCCTGGAGTCTACCCTATGCTTTGCAAAATCTAAGACTTGGGGCAATATAGTTAACTTTCCGTATAGTACTACATTCCTAGGGATAGACACTGTCCAACAGGTCTGTAACTTTGAGATAATGTATGTGGACACTTGGAACAATGTTGCAACTTCTCAATTGTTCTCAATAGCTGACCTTTAATTCAAATATTGTGCTACATTTTCAAAGTATAATTGCTAAAGAGGTGACACAGCTAAAACAAAACAAGGGTTTTATTCAACTATTTGATGATCCCTGTAATATAGTCTGTCTAGTCTGTCTTTCTTATAACTGTAGCTAACACTGACCACTATGTGTTAAGACAATTTTCTAAATGCTTTGGAAATATTAATTCATTTATTCTCCAAACAACCTAAAAGATTAGTTGGTACTGCTATTGCCATTTTTAAGAAGAAAAACTGGGAACGCATAGAGAATATGAAACAGACAAGTATGTACAGCTATTTTGTGTAAGAGTTGATCTTCACTCAGGGATTCTAACTGAATAGCATGCAAAACTATGTGCTCTAATAAAGCAATCGTGCTCTGTGACAGTTCTTGCCACATTCATTGGTAAAATTTCAAAAGTAGTCATTCTACAATTTGGTATATCTGAGGAAAAAAGAATGGAAAAGGCAACTGGAAAGGGGGAAAATTTATTAATTTTTTTTAAAAAGTCCTCCATGAACATATTTAGATTTTCTCTTTATCCATACCTATCGATATCTGTAGAATTTATTCCTGAATTTGACACACTCTCTGACACTGAGCCTTGATTATCCTTCTTTGTAGGTTCCAACCCATTCTTTATGTCATCAAAATTTTCGTACTTGAGAGCCTGGACCAGTTGTAACAAGTACATCAATAAATCCTGGAAAACAAAAAATCAGCTAATATTAGAGAAGCAAACGAAATATGATTATAGGCATAACTTGTTCCTAACTATCAAGCCAATATTTTAGCTTTCTTTACTATCCTTCAGCTGTGTTCCTTTGGCATATTACTCAGTGATTTACCTTTATGGTGCCTCATGGCTTCCTCATCTATAAAATGAACTTTGTGATATAAATCTTTGAGAGGATCATGATGATTGAATCAGTTAATATAAGAAACTTGCAGATTAGCACATGGACAGAGTATACACCTACTGAGTGATTGTCTGAAGTAGCAGTACCCAAAAAGTAGGGGGGGTGGGGTTGGAATGGGTGTATGTGTGTATATGTGTGTGTTCATGTAGTAGGTGAGATGGTTCAAATAAAACTAAGAAATTAAAGGATAACTTTTCAGTAATACATCAGAAAACCACATTCTATGCTGAAAACATAAGAAATTCCAATTTTTCATGTTTTCAGAGAATTTTTATCTTCTGAACTTATATAATTAGGATCTTGAAAAAGCCTTAGTCTTTTTTTCTGAAAGCTCAGTTTTTATTTTAAAGGTTTATCTATTTATTTGAAAGGCAGAGTTACAGAGAGGCAGAGGCAGAGAGAGAAAGTCTTCCATCCACTGGTTCACTACCCAAATGGCTGCAACAGCCGGAGTTGGACCATCCAAAGCCAGGAGCCTCTTCCAGGTCTCCCACACAGGTGCAGGTGCCTAAGCGCTTAAGCCATCTTCTATTGCTTTTCCAGGCCACAGCAGAGAGCTGGATAGGAAGTGGAGCAGTGCCAGCATCTCATATGGGTGCTGCAGGCAGCGGCTTTACCTGCTACACCCCAATGCTGGCCCCTTGAGAGCTCAGGTTTTAAAGAATTTGGATTGGGACCAGCATACCATATGGGGGCCGCTTCAAGTACCAGCTTTTGTGGCGATTTGGGGAGTGAAACTGCAGATGAGATGTCTGTCTGTTTCTGTCTCTTGCATTTCAAATAAATTAATAAAAATTTCTAAAAATAATTTTTTTGACAGGCAGAGTGGACAGTGAGAGAGAAAGACAGAGAGAAAGGTCTTCCTTTTCCATTGGTTCACCCCCCAATGGCCGCTCCGGCGGCGCACCGTGCTGATCTGAAGCCAGGAGCCATCCTCCACTGCACTCCTGGGCCACAGCAGAGAGCTGGCCTGGAAGAGGGGCAACCGGGACAGAATCTGGCGCCCTGACCGGGACTAGATGCCAGTGTGGCGGCACTGCAGGCAGAGGATTAGCCTAGTGAGCCGCGGCACCGGCCCTAAAAATAAATTTTAAAACAATTAAAAACTGAAGAAGCTCTCAATACTTAAATATTTTAAAAATTGTCTTCTATTTTCCAATTGCCACTTACTATCTCTTAAAAATTTATAATTAGATAATTCTGAAACTACCAATTCAACTTGTCTCCTCTCTAACCCCATAAACAAGATTAAATCTCCTATAAATATTTCATGGCCCATCCTTTCTAACATCTATAGCACCTGTAATTACTTGCTTAATTACTTTTTATTATTTCCATTATTTTATGGAACGTAGTGACACAGTCTATTTACCAATTACCAATTTTTCCTTACTAAATATTAGAATACTTCAAAAGGTTATTAGAAAACAGAGTTAAAAGGTAAGTTTGTTTTGGTGCTACAGATTTTTAAATTTATGCACAATTTTTTCAGAAAACACATTTTCTATATATTTTTCAAAGACCCCTCTATGCATGGATTTTGTGCACTCTTTTTTATAAATCATGTCTTATATCAAAGTAACAAAAATTTAAATCATTAGGCAAGCACTGACAAAGGGTAATACACATTTCATCATAACTACAAATCAAATCAAAGACTACTTAGAATATTCCCAATAAAATAAGTCAATGACAATGACCAGGATATCAAGTGACTTCATACCAAAGCACCATTACACAGTGTTCTGTTTCTAAAAAACACATTTTAGCAGGAGCAATAAATAACTGATTCAATATGTCTGATGACAAGTACTCTCCTTCTTTATAGGTACACAAAATTCAGTTTCACTGCTGACATTCCTCAGCAATGCTGCTAAATCTATCTCCAGTATGTTTTCCCAATTACAGAAAACATTTAGTCACATGCAATAAAAAAGCTGCAATATTATTAAAAAATCCCCAGGAAGGCAAAATTCAGAAAAAAAAATTCTTCTTTTTAAGTCATTTATCACCATCTGATATGTAGGTCATTTGGCATTTTATATTTAAACTTTACTGTTCTGCATTTACATGAAAATGAATTAACCTCAACAGTAAGTACAAAGTCAGTATTCTCATTATATATTCACATCTTGAAAAACATAAAACTCCTCCAAGCATGAAAGACACAAGCATCTGAGTAAAATAAATCCCAAACCCTCCCAAAAAGAGAGAGAAAAATCAAGTTTCAATCTCAGGCAACTCAGTAAAAATTTCCCCAGAGCTATGGAATTGTTTCTAGATAGTGATCATCATTTTTCTGAAGAACAAGTTAATTCTAATGCTTCAGAGTGCAAATGCAAAGGGCCATGTCAAAAATCAGTCGCTGACTTCCCATTTTTTATTGAATTAAGAGAAACACTTCTTATACTCATTTTCAGTTAGAGACATGGATTCTAATTTTGCTTGCACAGTACATCCTACACTCCCATTGAAGTGAAATATTTTCTATTCTTTCTGTATTTTTCAATCTCCTGGCTTTCTCAGCTTAGAATATAAACTCCTTTTGTGAAAATTCTACATTTCATTCAATGTCTATCTTGAATGTCACTTCCTCATTAAATTCTAATGTGGAATATCTCTCCTTTTGAGCCACACAACAAAGAAATATGCCTTTTAAAAAAATGGATAAATAGAATATTAGCAAATCAAGTTCATACAGGAATTAAAAGATTCCACAGTGTACATCATGAAGAAATTTACCAGCATACTTATAATTACATTAATTAAGAACAATTGAATTAAGAACAAAAAAAAGCGTGTAATAACATACATAACCCATTCCTTTTTTTTTTTCTTAACATTTTTTTTTATTTGACAGGTAGAGTTAGACAGTGAGAGAAACAGAAAGGTCTTCCTTCTGTTGGTTCACCCCCTAAAATGGCCACTAGAGCCAGCGCCAGCAGCCAGGTGCTTCCTCCTGGTCTCCTCTGCGGGTTCAGGAGCCCAGGCACTTGGCCATCCTTCACTGCCTTCCCAGGCCAAGGCAGAGCTGGACTGGAAGAGGAGCAGCCAGGACTAGAACCCGGCGCCCACATGGGATGCCTGCACTGCAGGAAGAGGATTAACTAAGTGAACCACGACACCGGGCCCCTCTTTTTTTTTTTTTTTTTTTTTTTTAAACATTTACTTATTTATTTGAAAGGCAGAATTAGAGAGAGAAGGGGAAAAGACAGAAGAGGAGGAAAAGACAGAAAGAGAGCTCTTCCATCTGTGGTTCACTCCACAAATGGCCACAATAGGCAGGGCTGAGCCAGGCTGAAGCCATTTTTAGCCAAGACTTGAACCAGTGCTCATATGGGATGCCAGCACTGCAGGCAGTAACATTACCTGCTGCGCCACTATGCTGGCCCCAACACACACATACACAGAAACTTTCTAAGCAGAAAGACAGACCATTTGAAACCAGTAAGAAACATAGGGTTTTTAAAAAGACTTATTTATTTATTTCAAAGAGTGACAGAGAGAGAAAGATCTTTCATCTACTTTCTCACTTCCCCCAATGCCTGCAACATTCAGAGCTGGTCCAGGAGCCCAGAATTCAATCTGGTTCACCCAAATGCATAAAAAAGCACTTAAGGGACAAAAGCACTTAAGGGGCTGTGGCTAACTTGGTTAATCCTCTGCCTGCTGTGCCGACATCCCATATGGGTGCCGGGTTCTTGTCCTGGCTGCTCCTCTTCCAAACCAGCTCTCCGGTGTGGCCTGGGAAAGCAGTGGAGGATGGCCCTAGTGCTTGTGCCCCTGCACCCGAAGGGGAGACCAGGAAAAAGCACCTGGCTCCTGGGTTCGGATCAGCACAGCATCGGCAGTGGCAGCCATTTGGGGGGTGAACCAATGGAAGGAAGACCTTTCTCTCTGTCTCTTTCACTGTCTATAACTCTACCTATCAATAAAAAAAAAAAAAAAAACACTTAAGCCATCATCGATTGCCTTCCCAGGTGCATTAGCAAGAAGACAAACCAGAAACAGAGTAGTCAGACTTGAACCAGACACTCTGATATGGAATGTGGGCATCCAAACCAGTGGGTTAACCTGTTGTGTTACAACAGCCACCCCAAAAAACATACATTTAAGGATGAAATACTAAAAGTATCTCTACAATAATGAACAACAAGCCAAAGATAGGCAGCTATTGTTTACTATTATTTACACAGTTTCGTGGCAATAAATTGAAAGAAAAATATAGTTGAGTATCTCTTATTCAAAATGCTTGAAACCAAAAGTGTTTTAGATACTAGAATTTCTCAGATTTCAGAATATTTGCATCAGCACTACAGGTTTAGTGTATCTAATCTTAAAATCAAAAATACTCTGAAATCCAAAACTTTTTTAGCAGTTTTTCAAATTCTAGAACATTTCTATATAGATTTGAAAAACAAGATATACTGTTTTAAAAGATGGCATAATGTCATACATAGAAAATATAATATACCTAACATCTCTTAGAATTAGCAAGAGACATCAATAAAGTAACTAGAAAAAAATATAGCAAAAACAGTCATCCTTTAAAAAAAAATCATACTTGAGAGAGGGATATAGGGCCCGGCGCTGTGCCTCACTTGGTTAATCCTCTGCCAGCAGTGCCGGCATCCCATATGGGCGCCGGGTTCTAGTCCTGGCTGCTCCTCTTCCAGTCCAGCTCTCTGCTGTGGCCCAGGAAGGCAGTGGAGGATGGCCCAGGTGATTGGGAGCCTGCACCCACATGGGAGACCAGGAGGAAGCACCTGGCTCCTGGCTTTGGATAGGCATAGTTCCGGCCGTAGTGGCTATGTGGGGGGTGAACCAACGAAAGCAAGACCTTTCTCTCTGTCTCTCTCTCACTAACTCTATCTGTCAAATAAATAAAAAATTAAAAAACAAAAAAAGAAAGAGTGATATAAAGAAAAGGAGAGAGGGGCCGGTGCTGTGCACCGTAGGTTAATCCTCCGCCTACAGCGCTGGCATCTGATATGGGTACCGGTTCGAGACCCGGCTGTTCCTCTTCTGAACCTGCTCTCTTTTATGGCTTGGGAAAGCAGTAGATGGCCCAAGTCCTTGGGCCCTTGTACCCATGTGGGAGACCCAGAAGAAGCTCCTGGCTTCGGATCAGCGCAGCTGCGGCCATTGTGGTCATCTGGGGAAAGAACCAGCAGACGAAGACCTTTCTCTCTGTCTCTCCCTCTCACTGTAAGTCCACCTCTCAAATAAATAAATAAATAAAAAATCTTTAAAAAAAAAAAAGAGAAAAGGAGAGCAATAAACAGATGAAATAGATGAAGGGCAGACACAGACAGACATTCAGAGATCACCCATCTGTTGGTTCACTCCCCAAATGCCTGTAATACCCTTATTACTCTCAGCTCATATGCCTTTGTCTTATCACATCTTCCATTATTTTCTACTTTTTATCAAATCTAAGATAAAAGTACTCCTATTCAACCATTTTTTAAAAATTCTTTTTATATTTAAGATAATATACTTTCAATTTACATTATATCCAAAGACTTAATGCATCAATATATAAAGAATTCAACAGGGACTGGTGTTGTGGTACAACAAGTTAAGCTGCCACCTGCAATGCTGGCATGCCATATGGGCACCCATTCAAGTTCTGGCTGCTCTATTTCCCATCCAGTTTCTTGCTAATGTGTCTAGGAAAACAGCAGAAGATGGCCCAAATCTTTGGGCCCCTGCATCCATGTAGGAGACCCGGAAGAAACTCCTGGCTCCTGGCTTCAGCCTGACGCAGCACTAACTGTTGTGGTAGTTTTGGGAGTGAACCAGCAGGTAGAAGATCTCTCTCTCTCTCTCTCTCTCTCTCAACTCTGCCTTTCATAGAAATAAACAGTTGTTTAAAAAAAAAAAAAAAAAAAGAATGAATTCAACAAACAAAAAGCAAAAAGACGCGAGATTCAATCATTTCTTCAAGTCTTCCCTTTCATATGAAAGCTGCTATGTCTCATAAAACTTGTATTAATTTCAATGTTTTTCTCTTGTTAATGTGTCTTATGAGAATACCAACTGAGAATCTAGCAGCCAAGAACCTGGGTCAATAAATGTCCATAAAGTTAAGAACAGAACAAGATTCAAAAAGCTCCTGGGTTGGTGAACAAGAATATATTTACATACCAAGAGGATGGTATACCCAAGACTCCATGAGAAGAGATACTCCTGTGCTCAGGACCTCACCATATATATTGCTTCATCTGGCTGTATTACTGTACTATTTAAATATCTTCTGTAATAAATAGCAGATAGTAAGGAACATTTCACAGAGTTCTGTGAGTCATTCTAGCAAATTATGCAATCTAAAGTTGAGGCCATGAGAACCCCTGATTTACAACCAGTACATCAAAAATCAAAAGGGTGTCTCAAGATCTGGTGGAGAATGGGGCATGAGTTGAAAAGAGTGTATCCCATTATATATCAAACAAGATTGGCTCTGAGTTGACAAATGCTAAATATAGGTAAAGTATATGTGAGGGTTCTACACTATTTATTGTTTGATTTTTATTGTAACTAAAAAAACATATGTAAGCATTTATTTTAATAAATGCTTCATTTGCTTCTTGAGATGCAAATGCCACTACTAATTCAAAATCTCACTGTTTTGGTATTTTTATTTTGAAAAGCAGTCTTTGATAATGTTCTGAGGATCAGTGTATATTTCAAGGCTTGAGAAAATGTATTCCATGTCCCACAGTAGCTAGTATATTGAGAACACATTCACTCTATAAATATTAAGTAAAGAAAAATTGCTGGGTTAGCCTACCTCATTAGCAATTACTAAAACCCAAAATCCAACAATGCTTTGTGTCCAGAGAGTGTTCCTCCTTCCCTGATGGCCTGACATGGATATAATTAGCCAGCATGAAGTTTCCAGTCCAGAGGATTCAAAACCAACATCACAAAATCTACATATACACTGTCAGTAGCTCAAAGTTCAAAGGAGGAGTTTGAAGGAGAGTAAGATGACCATGCATCTCTGTGCTTTAGAGGCCCCAAAGGCTTTCCAAGGCTACAATTAAATGTGGCTAGCTGTATACTGACTGATGGAGAAGATCTGAATTATTCCCCAACTGGAGCTGCATTAAACCATTTTTCATTAGAATTCCTTTTTCCAGACAGAGCAATACAAGCTCTGCTGCCAGGTAAATGTCCTGGGAGCGATTGTCCTATCACGTAACACATCAGGAAGTAAATTTTCATTTCACAGAGGAGTCCTTAGAGGAATATTTTAATTTTACTTCTGAAAACACACTTAGTATATTCTCTTTCCTTCCAAACATTTCTCTCTCTCTCTCTCTTTCCTCCTTTCTCCCTAATTAGGCTCTAGTTTAAAATGTAGCTGGTCAAACTGGAATAAGAAATAGTAACGTACCTCATCATCAGCCTGTCGCAATCGGGCCACAGCGTAACGCCTCACTGTTGGATTGGTGTAATGAGAGGATAACAGCTCCAGAGAATCTTCTACATCCATTGGCTTCCACTTCCCCAGAAGTTCCAAGGCCTGCTTGGCCTCTTGAGGTAGATCCCAATTAACACATTTCAAGAATTTTGTCAATGCCTAAAATCCAAAGAACATCTTAAAGTTAGTAATAACCTATTGCCTAGGGAAGGAAAGGTCAAGGGTGACTAAACAGAGTTCCACTTGGTCCAGATGCAAAGTCATGGGGGTCAATGATAGATTCCTTGTGTAAACACTAAATTAAGTCATACATATTATCCTAGAGAAGCAGTACCTCTTCAAGTCAAATGAATTGCATAGCACTATGAATCTTCAATTTATTTAGGTTTTTCTTCATTTTCCTTTGGTTATTTTAAAATACTACAAGCCTCAAGACATAGTTGAGGCATGTCTTGTGAACTTTTAAGATGCCTTGGAGGGGCCAGCACTGTGGCGTAGCGGGTAAAGCCACCGCCTGCAGTGCCAGCATCCCATATGGGCGCCGGTTCGAGTTCTGGCAGCTCCTCTTCTGATCCAGTTCTCAGCTCTCTGCAATGGCCTGGAAAAGCAGTAGACGATGGCCCAAGACATGGGGCCCCAGCACCCACGTGGGAGACCCAGAAGAAGCTCCTGGCTCTGGGCTTTGGATCGGTGCAGTTCTGGCTATTGTGATCATCTGGGGAGTAAACCAGCAGATGAAAGACTTTCTCTCTCTCTCTCACTCAGACTTTCAAATAAATAAATAAATAAATCTTAAAAAAAAAAAAAAAAAGAAAAAGGATGCTTTGGAGACAAACTTCATTTTATAACATCGACAGTAGGTCTCAAAGTACCACAGTCACTGAAGGAAAGAGTCAGAAGTCAAGTAAGATCAGAAATCCCCAAAACTAGCCTTATTCTTGTTCATTTCCTCAGGTTATGATCATTGACTTTCCTAGATACTTACACATGAGGACTCAAACTGGAATAAGTATGTATCTCTGAAAAGACAATCAAATAAAAATTCAAAAATAAAGCATAAAAATGGTTACGCATAGAACCAACACCAATAGTCTGTGATTCAACTACCTGCCTGTAGTGTCTTTTCAGAATCATCTTTTAGATGAACAGCATACTAGCTGTAAGTTGACTACCTTGAAATATGTATCGTGGCTGCATAAATAATGAAGTTTCTTTTTTAAAAAGGTATATATTTAGTTCCCATAAAAAGCAACTCTCATTGCAAGGTCTCCTTACTGGAAATATTTCCCTGGAAAACCTAAGACATTTTCTACTTTCTCTTCCTCTTTAAATTTATTTGTGAATTATCTCTTAAACAAAGATAATTTCGAAATTTTAAATTCCCGCTATGTCAAATTAAAATCTTATTAGTAAACAAATCAAATTCTCAAGAAAATGTCTACTTGGACAACAAAACATAATTTTTGGTAGTAAGATTAAAAAAAAAAATGCACCTTCATGTCCACCCCTTAATTTATTCTTGATTTTACTAACTTAAGAAAAAAGGCACTATGTCATGCTTCAGTCATAGAGAGCCTCGGCAAAGTGGCTTCCTTATCACTTCCAAATGGTGGATGGAGCTACATCTAGAATACAGGTCCTCCAATTCTCAGCCCCTTGCTTCTCACACGAAGATGCCGCTTCCCTATTAAGTCCATTCTTCCTGAAGCCATTACGCAGCCAACACTGATTGCCTAGATCCATCCCCAAACTCTGTCAACTTTTCTAGCAATACTTCCACTCAGCTTTATTCTCATTTCACGTGTATTTGACAAAGGCTGCTAACTGATAGCCTCAATTCCAGTTTCTCTTCTAATTATTTCACACAAACTCCTAGAAGCTCAAGTTCAAACTGATCTTAGCCTAAATCTCCCATTGTAAGCAGAAATTAGCCCTACAACATCTTTGCCAAGAGATTAATATTTATTAAGTAATTCTAGCAACTAATTTTCAAGGTAGCCACTACAACATTTATAGATAGTTAAAAAAATTGTTTTACTCAATGATTATGAATCAAAAGACAAAAATGTCTTTCTTTAAATAACTTTTTCCCATTTGTTAGTTTCACTCTCAGGAAACAAGAGAGGAAACCTACCCCCCAAGATTTCATCAAGTCTTTCCAGTACTTGAAGATGACTGCCAACTAATATAACGTGGTTTTAGAAAAACAACAAATTTTGGCTTCTTTCTCAGAACATTCATTGGGACCTCTCACCACAATCCAAACTCTATTTCATTAAGTTATCATTGCCATTCTATGGTTCAACCAGATTAATCTAACTGTATGGATTCTGCTTCCTTGTGCTCCTCAACAAAACCATGGTACCACCTTTAAGGTCAGCTTGTCAAAAACTCAACTTTTCCAGAATGCCTTGGTTCTTTCTTTGAAGTTGGCTCAATTTCATTTCTTATTAAAATGATGCTCTTCCAACTGCCAAATGCTGTTGTTGGCACACTTTATCTCTATAACCTCATTCCCCAAGGATAACTGTCCATTTCCTCTGCACCTCTTGCGCACCATTTAGTATAATGATCCCTGTCTCCATACAGAGCACTGATTGTTCTACTAACTTATTCCATGCATTTATTTTTCACTTCTAAAATGTACTTCTAGGTTGAATGTGGAAACAAAGCAATACTTCTTAAATAACTACAGTGAAAGCTTTTCTATTTCACAGTACATCAGCAGTCTTAATAGAAATGTGTGGGTATGTACTTATTATAAGCAAATCTCACAGCATGTAAATGTACTCAACTCAGTAACTGAAACAATCTACCCCATAGATTCTAAGATTTATAGACTTATTAGTAAGATCTATAGAGTATACTGCTGCCAAGGAATGCAAGGCGCTGTACATAGAATTTCACAACTTTTTAAAGCTAAATGTTCCAAATGAAAACAAGGAGATAATACTCTGAAGAACAGGAAAAGGGAAGGAATGAGAAGGACTGTGTAAGAATTTGAAGACAGGAATAATAATGATGGATGATAATTAGCCTCAAAGCTTCTAAACATGTTTTACATGTTTACATGTTTTACATGTTTTTACATGTTTTTTACATAAGGGGAGGGTACTCAAATGTAATTTTATCTCTGCAGCTTCCTTAGGTTAACTGGAGAGTACGGACTTTAGAGCCAGAGTTTTTGGGTTGAAATCCCAATTCCTGGTTCCATTAACTATCAGATAATTAACTTAAAGCACATTGTTTAATTTTTAAGTGTCCTATTTCATTGGTTTATGGTGAAGATTAAATGCTAATATAAAATGTTTAGAACAGTACCTTGTGTAGACAAATAATGTAAATTATTTTATTGTTTGTTACTCTTTCTGATGCTGAGTCTAGTATCAAATGTTAATCTAACTGCACTTATTATCCTGTTTTATGTTAATATCCTAGTTCATCCTCCTTGAAAAAAAATTGTTAAAACACATTTTCCTGCTTTAGTGGCTTCCTATTGTCAGTGAAACCTAATTCCCAAGTGAAGAATTCAAGGCCCATAACAATCTGATGCGATCTTTTCTAATTCATAATCATCCATAGAAACTTCTGCTTCCTGAACCCCACAGCCTGCCTTACTCATGCATTTTTTAATCCTTGAAAAATTATCACCAAATAAAAAATGCCATCAAAGTCTGCTTAATCTTTCTCTATGAAAATTCCTTCATATAATAACACACTGATCTTTTCATCCTCTATATTTCTATTGTAGTAATTATCTATATATTTACTAAGATAGTGACTTAATCATTTACCATACTATACTTCCTAGATTGTATATAAATCTCCTTCCTTAAAAATAATTTAATTTATATGAATACAAGACATGATATCTCAAAGCCTTGTTTAATGTGTAATGGTAGGCCAAGTGTAAATAATAAATGCTTGTTAAAGTAAATTCATTTCTTCTGTGATTCACCATCAACTTCTTTTCAGGAAACAGCAATATGATTATTTTCCTGTTTTCTCTAAGTAGCCTCAGTGGCATAATCAGGCCTCCTACTTTCTCCAACATGTGACTCTTACCACGCTTTTTTTCTCTACAAACATAACCAAAAAGCTTGGAATTAAGTCATTTTTCTTTAAAACTTTCCTAAGAAGGGCCACTGTATTAAAGAATTACAATAGTCATATTTTGTGTTTCACAAATATCAGTTACTACCTACCTGCTATAGACAAGTTTAAAAATACTTCATAAATTTAAATGGCTTTATTGGATAAATTATTAACATAAACTTTTTAGGTAAAACATCAAGTCCAAACTAGAGGATTTTCATCCAAAATATATAAGACAGGTGATTTAGAAACAAATAAGAGGAAAGGCCAAATTCAATTAAAAACAAAAGGTACAACTCTGTAGGAACCAATTTCTTGCAATTTATTTTCTGAGTACACTCTTTTCTCTTGGAAGGCTTTTCAGCCTCAGGGTCAAAATGCCAAGAAATCAAATTACAAATGCTGAGAACCTGACACTAAAAGAATTTCTTTGTGTAAATAAATTAAGGGGAAGTGTAGAGGAGTATTTGTATTCTACAAAATCCATTTTAAGTAATTACAAAGATAAAAATGTGGCTGTGTGAATAATTCCTCTGGCCACTTCAAGGCCAATATATATTTGCTTACTCACCCATGCTTCCTGAACATCAAAAAGTATCCTTCACTCTACTCTAGTGATTTTAACAATCCTTATGTTCTGAGAAATGAAGGCTCATCACCCACCTTTCTAAAACTTGTAATCAACTAGTTAAATGAAACGTCACATACTTTGTATCAGTTGAGCATTTTATTCTTTGCACTTATCTAGAAGTAATTGTGTTTCAGTGAGAAGTGACTATTTGTTTAAACAGTTTTTCCTGCAAGCCTTTCCACCTAAAGAAGTTCTGCTCTGTAAATCTATTCTAATGCTTCTTGAATTTACACATTCTAACAGGTTTACTTCATGTATCTCATTGTGTATTTCAAACAACACCATGCTGCACTGAAGATGCAAATTCTGTCACCAAGGTTATTCTTCATTTAACACAATATCGAGATACTAACTCAATCTTTTCATAAAACACAAAATCACAAACCTGTGTTCTATTGATGAATATTTCCTTTTGTTCAATGATGACGGGAATAACATTAAAAGCTCTAGTAAATTTAAAATTCCCCTCTCATTCTTATTGTGGATATAAAAAGTATGATTTATCTACAAAGAATTTTCCAAAGCAGCAATAAATGATAAAGAAAAAAAGTTCAACAGTTAAGATGAACCATAACTGGACTTTTATCTTTACTTCAAAACCTAAAGGAAATACAAATGATTCAAAAAGCAAGCCAAAAGAAAGTTATTAAAGAGCATCTTTTAATATTGTAAAACATATTAATTCATCCACCCCTAATTCTATAACAATTTCTGGATACACATTTTTCTAATGCTTCTCTGCTCTGCCTCTAATACATATCACAATTCCTGGGAAGTCACAGGTATGTTAAAAATGTTTTTTTCCAAAATTCTCTTTTTTATGTCTTCATTGTCTTCCTTCTCTCCTTTCTTTTTTATTTTTTTAAGATTTATTTATTTCTATGAAAGGCAGAGTTACAGAAAGAGAGAGAGAGATCTTCCATCTGTTGGTTTACTCCCCAAATGGCTACAAGGGTCAGAGCTGGGCCAGTCTGAAGCCAGGAGCTTCTTCAGGTCTCCTACACAGGGGGAAGGGCAAAGCAGTTAGACCATCTTCCTTTGCTTTCCCAGGGACATGAGCAGGGAGCTGGATCATAAGTGGAGCAGCTAGGACTCGAACTGGCACCCATATGAGATGCTAGCATTACCTGCTATACACCATGGCAACAGTCCCTCCCTTCTCTTCTAACTAAAAAATGTTAGCATATCAAAAGCAGCATTTATAAGTTTTATGATTATGCACAGTTTCATTAATCTCTCTCAGTGTCCTCATCTGCATGTAGAACAGTGACAATGACATGCATTGTGAGGTTGTTGTAGGATTTAAAAGATCTCTGACACACAGTGGCTGTTTAATAAATGCTGACTATATTAGTGCCTTAAGAGTTAGTCCTTGGCCTTCTATTATAAGAATTTACAGATTATTTTAAGAATTAGAAAACACTTAAAGTTCATTATTAAATAGGAGGAAATGAAATCTTACAGGTGAAGTAATATGCCTGTAGTTACAAATCCTTGTACTAGCAATAAGATTCAAAAACAGTCTCTACAAGTGTAATGCTATTTCATCATAATTCTGTCTCTCTAGAAACTTTATCCACTCCATGGTTTCATTATGAAAGGAAATGTATGGTTCTGACCTAACCTCTATCCCACAAATCTGTTTGCCACTCCACCAACTCAACTTCCACACTTCCACACTGCAAACTAGAGATGCCGTACTCTCCAGAAGGCACTTCTCCAGGATTCTGAGGTCCTTTTACTAGTGTAAATACTCTCATATGATCCGAATTCAAAAAACTAAGAATGAGATAGAAAGAAATCAACATGGACAGTACCTCTACTATTCACCAAGTATTCTGCCAGGTATTCTGTATTATCTCACCTGTGAAGGAGAACTGTGTCCCTTAGAAAAAGGAAGAAACCAAGCTTCCAAAATAACTTACTTCATTCAATCTAATACATACAAGTGGTGGTACTTAAAATTGAAGCCATCTCTGACTTAACTTCTAAACCAGGTCAGACTTGTCTATGCAGCAACCATCAGGAACATAGCTTTGCTCATATACCTTTGCAACCATCTTTTTTCATATATATATATAGCTCTTTAACTTTTTAAGTTATTAACTAAATTTCCATGGCTGTTTATCTCACCTTGATCATTAGTAATAAAATTTACAAATGAATTTAACATGAAAGACTCAAGAAACTCACTTTTTCTTGATTAGTGAGATAATATCTAAATTTCCAAACAAGATCTTGTTCTTCATATGTAAGTTGCTTAGTTGGTGGATAACTCACAATAATCTACAACAAAGAAGAAAAAAAACAATTTCTGTCAAATACATAGTTCTATTTGATTTTCAATTGTTCATTAAGTATTTCTGTGATAGACTCAAACAAGGACAATATTGATCTAGGAAGTAAGATTTAAATTTGCAGTAGTTATCTGTCCAATTTATTAACATATACAGGGAAGAAAAAGATGACAGCCACATCCCATATAAAAATATCACATAATCAGTTCACTTAATTCAATCAAAACAGCACAAAACAAAACAGCAATGCCACACCAATGCAAAATAAGGAAAAACAAACAGAAAACACATTCTCCTATCAATTAAATGCACACAACAATGCATGTGGACAAATTAAATCCTGGGAGTCTGGGCAATGCCTTAGGATCAGTTACGTTAATGCTACATCATGAAAGTAAACACAACAACTCTTCAGAACTAATAAATTTACTGAAAGTTCCCAAATGATAATAAAACTTCCAAATATATGGAACTGTTGAAATTATACAGAATTCATCAACCTGGAAAAAAATGCGCATCTAGATCATTTTTATGTGAAGTGATACACTAGTAGCAACCAAAATACCCATTTAATGATTTTTATGTTAACATTTTATAAACTCTCTTACATTTAGCTGATCTCGTGTAGCAGCATTGGGTTTGAGATCATGATCAGAAGGTCCACTTCTTAGACTCCGGGCAAGCTTGTGATGTTTGCTCTCAACTAAATTCTCCTATAAATTTACAAATATTAACTGAGAATGTACACTTTGCCAAAAGAACAACTCAACAGCCAATCATAAGTTGAAATGTAAAGAGTTACTTAAGATCATTCTATAATACTTAACATCTTATTCTGGTACAACTTCAGGCCCCCATGCATCGTTTAAAGACAAACCTAGGGGCCTTTGCTGTGGCCTAGCAGGTAAAATTGCCCTCTGCATATGGACGCCGGTTCAAGTCCTGGCTGCTCCACTTCCCATCCAGCTCTCTGCTATGGCCTGGGAAAGCAGCAGAAGATGGCCCAAGTCCTTGGGTCCCTGCACCCACGTGGGAGACCCAGAAGAAACTCCTGGCTTTGTATCGGCGTAGCTCTGCCTATTGCAGCCATCTGGGGAGTGAACCAGCAGATGGAAGACCTCTCTCTCTGCCTCTGCCTCTCAAATAAATATCTCAAATAAATAAATAAATCTTAAAAAAAAAAAAAGAGCTATCTCAAAACTGGAAAACCAAGTGCCATAATATGCACATGGCATTCCAACTTCTTAAAACATCAACCTTTCTCTTTCCACATACTGAAGATGTTTACCTTCTATCAGCTTCAATCAACTTCCCTGACAACCCAGACTAAAACATTCCTTCCTTCCTATCAGCTACTGTACATTCTAATACAGTAACATCTCAACCAGTTGCTTAAATTACAAGCCACTGAGGGCAGGGAACTGTGATCATAATGCTTGAATATATACACATATGGTACTCACTGCTTTTTCTATGGCCATAATCATTAGTTTTAACCATATTGTTTTGCTTAAGATAATGCTTAATTTGAAGTTTTGAAATTTTGTTTATTTTAAATATTTGAGTGACTGCATGTGTGAATTGTTTGTTCTTTTTTTGTGTGTGTGTGCCTTAAATTTTGATTGGCTATCAGTTCCTGGTCTTTCAATTTTTATCAGTTCTTTATATGTCAGCCATTTGTGATGTATATAGTATTTTCTCCTAGTTTTTCAATTGTCTTTCCACTTCATTTACTGAGTTTTTTGTCATGCAATTTTCTAATTAGTCAAATATATCAATTACTTTTTTTAAGTCTTCTAGATTTTGAATAATAGTTAGAAAGTCTTTCCCTACACTAAGAGTAGAATTTCATTTTTAATATTTAGATTCCAGAACCATTTAGAATTCCTTCTTACTTATGCTATGTGGTATGGATCAAGTTTAATTTAACATTATCCAATTTACAAATCCCATTTCATGGAACTATGCTTCAGTGATAAATGCCACCTACCTCATTTACTAAATTTCCATTTATATATGGATATATTTCTGGGCTTTTTATTTTGTCTTACCAGCCTATTTGTGTATCTATATGTCAGTAGCACATTATCTTAATTACAGAATTAATTTTTTTATTATTTAATAAGGTGGTATACTATCTTGGGTTCCTTTTTTTTTAATTTATTTTTTAATTTTTTATTTATTTGAAAGACAGAGTTACAGAGAGAGGAAGAGAGAGGTCTTCCATCTGATGGTTCACTCCTCAATGGCCACAATGGCTGGAGCTGCACCAATCCAAAGCCAGGAGCCAGGAGCTTCTTCCAGGTCTCCCACATGGGTACAGGGGCCCAAGGGCCATCTTCTACTGCTTTCCCAGGCCATAGCAGAGAGCTGGATTGAAAATGGGGTAGCCAGGACTAGAACCACTGCACATACAGGATGGCAGCGCTGCAGGCCAGGGCTTTAACTGCTGTGCCACAGTGCCAGCCCCTTGGTTTCCTTTTTATTTTTTGGTTTGTCCATGCTTGCTTTCATATCCTAGATTTTTTTTTTCTTAAACTTAGAAAACAGCAACCATTGTTGATGGGCATTTTCTTCAGAAAAGAACACTTTAAACATGCAAATCATTCACTTAGCTGACATTTTGGTAGGAGTTATATAAACAAAATCTTTGATATTTTGGAAAAGTTATTTTTTTTAAGATTTATCTATTTATTTGAAAGGCAGAGTTACAGAGAGGAGAGACAGAGAGAGGGATTTTCCATTCATTGGTTCCCTACTCAAATGGTCACAAGAACCAAGGCTGGGACAGGCCAAAGCCAGGATCCAGGAGCTTTACCCAGGTCTCCCATGTAGGTGGCAGGGGCCTAAGGACTTGAGCCTTGTTCCGTTACTTTCACCAAGGAGTTGAATCAGAAGTAGAGTGGATAGGATTTAATCAGCACCCATATGATAGTGGCTTAACCTGCTACATCATAGCAGCAGCCCCAGAATTTTACATCTATGTAAGTGACATCTATGACCACAATATGGCAAAATTTGTTTATATTCATACATTTTGAAGTCAACCACAGGGTATACCCATCTATGTATTTTCAGTATGCAGAACACCAAATATAATTTGATTTTGTACTAAACCTTCAGTGCCAATTTTAGATATATTAACCCAACTTTTAACTATGTTATATATACATAATATGCAAGTATTTGCAGTGTTTGTTCCGATACGATATCCAAGTTTCTTTTTTTTCTATCTTTATTTTTCCTACTTTATCTCTTCCTTTGATATTAGGTCATCAGTCACTACATTTCATGCTTTAAAACTTGTATCCCAACTCAGTCATCATGCTTTTATCAACCAATGTGTCACTATTAATCTTCTTTGACTTGATTAGCAATGTAAATAATCTAATTAGAAATGCAGAGTTGGCTTTGTAGCACAGCAAGTTAAGCCACTGCCTGCAACACTGGCATCGCATATGGGCACTAGTTCAAGTCCTGGCTGCTCCATGTTTTATCCAGCTCCCTGCTAATGTGCTTGGGAAAACAGCAGAAAATGGCCAAAATCTTGGATCCCTGAACCCACATGGGAGATGCAGATGAAGCTCCTGGCTCCTGGCTTCAGTCTGACCCAGCCATGGCTTTCATGGCCACTAAGGGAGTAAACTAGCAGTGGAAGCTCTCTCTCTCTCTTTCTCTTCCTGTGGCTCTTCTTTTCTCTCTCTCTTAACTCCTCTAAATAAATAAATATCGAATATTTTTAGTAGCTACAATGATCTCCCTTATTTTATAATAAGTTTCCTTAAAATTTTAATCCATTAATTTTAATTATATGATCCTAACATTATAAACAAATAAATAACCCTTTCAAATAAATAACTTAAAAAACTATTAAAATCAAAATTAAAAGTTTCAAAATCCTGTAAATGAATTATAACTTTGAATATCATGGTATCATGGATAAAAGAATATTTTCTCTGCAACTTTTTGAATCTAAAGTTATCTAATTAAATCTTTATTACAGAGGGCAGTTGTTTAGACTAGTGGTTAAGATACCCACATTCCGGATAACAATGCCAGGGTTGATATTAACCTCTTGCTCCTGATTCCAGCTTTTTTTAATGCAGATCTTGTGAAGCAATGGTAATGGCTCAAGTAATTGGATTCCTGTCACCTTCTTGGGAGGCCTGGTCTGAGTTCCTAACTACTGGCGATGGCTTCACTCAGCCTACTGTGGACATCAAGAGAGTGAAGCAGCATATGGGAGTCTTCTCTCTGTCTCTCACTCTCACAGTCTCTCTGCCTTTCAGATAAATATTTTAAATACTAATTATTAAAAATAAAACATAAGTAAACCTGTATTTCAAAGTAGGAACTCTTTGTTACATCCTTGAGAAGGATCATCTCAACATTTCATTAACAGATAGTTATTGTATCAGCATCCAGGTCATCATGTTCTAAACTGAATACTTTTTGTAGCTAAAATGATCTTCCTTATTTTATAATAAAATCAGTTTCCTTAAAATTGTAATCCATTGACATTAATTATATGATCCTAACATTATAAACAAATCCTCTTTCTATGTAACGACAATCTTTCAAATACCTGTTCTACCTAATCCTTACTTCCATTACAACATTCTCTAGCTCTTTTGACAATCCAGATAAAATGATTGCTCAATCCTTATTTTGAGGATGTCAATGTTCCTTGTAAAAAATCTGAATCCAGAGAGCTAAAGTAGATAAAAGGATTACTTTTAGATAACTGAGGTAGTATTATATTACTCTTCTTAAAAGAAAATATATGGTGTGATCTAAATCATCATTAAGGAGAAAAAAAGAAAACTTGAACAATAACCTACCATAGACATCTGAGGGTCAGGAACTTTCACTAATTCAAAGCTTGTTAAAATTGGAGATGACTCATCACCATCCTGGATAACAGCGCAGTAAGTTTAAAAAAAAAAAAAAACAAAAAGAAAGAAAATTTAATCAAAACAACACATAATATTGTACATGCTAATAAATTTTAGTTCTACTTAATAAACACCATTCTTCTGGTGAGGGAAAAAAATCTTTTCAACTATACTATAAAATATATATCCCTTGTTTAACGTCTTTTTTTCTGATGAATTTTTTTTAAAATATATTTTTTTGAAAGTCAGAGTTATATCGAGAGAGGGGGACACACAGAGAGAGAAAAAGAGTGAGAGAGAGAGAGAGATCTTCCATCCACTGGTTTACTCCCACAAATGGCCACAATGACCAGGGCTGGGCCAGGCCAAAGCCAGCAGCCAGGAATTTCACCTGGGTCTTCCACATGGGTGCAGAGGCCCAAGCATTTGGACCATCCCCTGCTGCTTTCCCAGGCACATTAGTAGGGAGCTGGATTGTAAGTGGAACAGCCAGGACTTAAACCGGCACCCATATGTGATACTAAGGTGGCTTAACTCACTGTGCAATGGTTCTGGCCCTGCTGATGAATTTACTACGTATGTATGTATGTATGTATGTATTTTTTAAATCAAAAGATAGAAACTGCCTGAGAGGGCTATTATCCATTAGCTTACTCTCCAAATGCCCACAACAGATGGAATGGGTCAGCCAAAAGCTACAGGCCAGGAATTCAATCCATTTCTCTCATGCGAGTTGCAGGGATACAACTACTTGAGCTACCACAAGCTGCTTCCCAAGATGTACATTAGCAAGAAGCTGGAATCATGAGCAGAGCAGGGATTTGAACCCACACATTCGCGATATGGGATGCTGGCATCTCAACAAGTATCTTAACTACTAAGCAAACCACATAACCACTGCTGAAACACTGAGAAAAATAAAATTTAAAAAATTTCTAAAACTGGTTTTAGAGACATGAGGTCAAAAATTCAAATTCTCAGGGCCAACACTGTGGTGTAGTGGGTAAAGTCACCGCTTGCAGTGCAGGCATCCCATATGCGTGCCAGTTTGAGCCCCAGATGCTCCACTTCTGATCCAGCTCTATGCTATGTTTTGGAAAAGCAGTAGAAGATGGCCAAGTGCTGGGGACCCTGCACCCACATGGGAGATCCAGAAGAAGCTCCTGGCTCCTGGCTTCAGATCAGCCCAGTTCCGGCTGTTGTGGCCATTTAGGGAAGGAACCAGGGGATGGAAGATCCTTCTCTGCCTCTGCCTCTCTGTAACTCTGCCTTTCAAATAAGTAAATAAACCTTTAAAAAATTTCATATTCTTTTGGGTGTTTTTTTATTTTATTTTATTTTATTTTTTGACAGGCAGAGTGGACAGTCAGAGAGAGAGATAGAGAGAAAGGACTTCCTTTGCCGTTGGTTCACCCTCCAATAGCCGCCGTGGCTGGCGCACCGCACTGATCCGATGGCAGGAGCCAGGTACTTCTCCTGGTCTCCCATGGGGTGCAGGGCCCAAGCACTTGGGCCATCCTCCACTGCACTCCCGGGCCACAGCAGAGAGCTGGCCTGGAAGAGGGGCAACTGGGACAGAATCCGGCGCCCCGACTGGGACTAGAACCCGGTGTGCCGGCGCCGCAAGGCGGAGGATTAGCCCAGTGAGCCGCGGTGCCGGCTGTTCTTTTATTTTTAATTTTAACTTTATTTATAATGACAAGCATCAAAAAAGAAAAAGTACTATCTTGCAAACTTAGAATAAAAGCACTGAATATAATTAATAAGTTTCCCAATACATGTGTTGAATCATTTGCAAAAACTAAATGGATACTGGTAAATTTTCATGGTACAACAGATTTCCATTCAAAGGAGCAGAATTTTAGGTGTGGAATTAAAGTTACTCAAATTTATATACAACTAGAGGAACACCAACTCAATACAATGCATTCTGAATAACAAGAATATATCAATCAAGGTATATTACAGGAGCGGGCACTGTGGCATAGTGAGGAAAGCCACCTACTGCAGCGCAGATATCCCATATGGGTGTTGGTTCAACTCCTGGCTGCTCCACTTCTGATCCAGCTCCCTGCTAATTTGCCAGGGAAAGCAGCCAAAGAAGGTCCAAGTGCTTGGGCCCATGCACCCACATGGGAGACCCAGAGGAAGCGCCTGGCTCCTGGCTTCAGATTGGCCCAGCTCTGGCCCTCGCAGCCATTTGGGGAGTGAATCAACAGATGGAAGACCACTCTCTCTCTCTGCCTCTGCCTCTCTGTAACTCTGCCTTTCAAATAAATAAATAAATCATTAAAAAAACAGAAATTATGTTATGCTATTATCATTTTTATTTTAATTCAATTAAAGCAAGAAAGGTAATTCCACATAATAAATATCACAGTGCAATATACTAGAAAATGCTAAGCTTAATGAGGTAAAAATTCATCCCTTCACAATTGTATACCTAGCATCAAGTTTTCCTGTCAATTTATAAATGCTAGTATGTCTTCAATTTAGTTATGTGCAACAAAATTGGGAGAGACTGAAAGAGAGCCATTGTAACTCCTTTAGTTCAGTAATTGAGTCTTACGGAAAACCACAAATTCCCACAGCTGTTGTTTAACAGGCTTGTTCTCAGTCACAACACCAGAAAACACATTTATCAGCTGAACTGTGACAAGTAATCTTCACCAAGACTATCTGTCACAAAAGACAGGTGACAAGAAAGTCTATTTTCAATAGATTCAATACACTGGCCCAGCAATCTTTATACTAAGTGGAAATATGACAGGATGGGTAGAGAGGCATTAATTTATGAGCAATTTCCAAGAAACAGTAAAAAGGGGTCAAGAAGTTTTTAAAAATATATTTGAAATTCTTCTAATACCTATTCTGTTACATTTCCTCTATTATCAAAGCTGTCTATCAAAAGACTCTTCACATCTCTAATATTTGAAAGTACTACTGATATTAGCATGTTTTTGCAAGATGAGCTCAATATGAGTATGAGTGGCAAATATTGCTCTTAAAGAAATTACATACAGCACAAAATGTAAAATATGATTTTATCAAAATGCACTGATGACAAAACAATTTTACTCATCTATATTCTCCTTTCCTTTTGACAGTTTTTCTAACAAATTAATACAGAATGCTAAAACAGCCTACCTTCCTTTTTTCTTTTCCCAGAGTATCATTTATAAAACAAAAAGCTAAAATAAGTCAATTTTTCCTAATCTTTCACTAACATGAAAGGCAAACAAGATAATGGAAAAAAATATAGTTACTTGAAAAATACCACAAAACAGTTATAAATTAAATATATAAACCCTAAACTTTCTTATGCAAACATTTCAAATAATAATTTATAGTTGTAAGAGTATATGTATTTTAAACAACACTGTAATAGCTTTATTATCACTAAGATATAAATGCAATTTCTAATAAACAAGTATATGGCACATAAACTTGGTTATATGCTAGAACTATTAATCTATTTTACCATGTATCAAGTCTGTTCTTGTCTATTATTTCCACAATAGAAGATATCTGCTTTGTGTGGATTCAGACCACATATAGTATTATTTCTATAGTATTTTCATGAAATCCCTTCAACAAGCATTTAAGGCAGATAACTTTCAAGTAGCTACATGCCAAGCACAGAACTACTTTCTTCCACACGAGCAGAACAGAACAAATCCCTAACTGTGTACTTACTAATCAGCCTGATGATTATTATTATTCATCCTAATGGTAACACAGTTTGCTCTTTAAAAAAAATTTTTTTTATTTATTTGAAAGCCAGAAATACAGAGAGAGAGAGAGAGAGAGAGAGAGAGAGGAAGAGAAAGAGAGAGATCTTCCATTCGCTGGTTCACTCCCCAAATGGTCACAAAGGTCCAGTCTGAGGCAGGCCAAAGCTAGAACCAGGAGCTTCTTTTGGATCTCCCATGTGGGCACAGGGTCCCAAACACTTGGGACTTCTTCCACTGCTTTCCCGGGCATATTAGCAGGGAGCTAGATTGGAAGTGGAGCAGCTCGGTCTCAAACCAGCATCCAAATGGGATGCCAGCACTGCAGGCAGAGGCTTAATCTTCTATGCCACAGCACCAGTTCCCACAGTTTTCTTAATTTTGCATATACTTTAAAAATAAATGCACATTTATAAAGTTTTTCATAAGCATACTTATGATAGGACCACATACAGACTTCTAACACATTACATAAATACTCAAGTAACAAACACATTCATAACTTTCAATAGCTATTTCTTAAAAATCTGATTTCCTCTATTTTTCAAATGAATAGTAATTGTAAATAAAGCTACTGGTTTATCAATACTACTCACCAATGTGTAGAACAATTAATCAAAAAGTTTATAATCATTTGCATACTAATTAGATTTTGTAACCCAGAACTATATTACATGAAAGATCAGCTTATGTAATCTTGTTGTAGCTCTATGATTTGATTTGTGGATATATAAACAGCTGCTGCTGACAGCTGTCTGCTGCTATCCTGCAACCAAATAATTCATCTCAGCAGGAACAGCAGTCATTTTTTTAAATGTTTCCCTCCCCTCTACTTTATCAGCATAAACAGTTCCAAAGCAAATACCTTTTCATAATAAACAATACCATACTCCTTATCATCACACTTGACACATCGAAACTCAACCATCAAGTACATGAAATTAGAACTTCGTTTTTCACTCTAAAAGAAAAAAAAAAGATTTTTATAAAAAATTATAATTTTCAACATTCTCTTAAGGTATCAGTATATATCATTTTCCTAATTTAGTAATACAAGTATTTATGAAATATAACTTGTATAGCAAATTTTATTTCATTATATACATGCAGTCTTACATATAACTACTATTTTATTACATATAGCCTTACTGATTTATTCAGTAATGTCTATTATTCACTTCAAATTCCCTCTTGGAACTTAAAAATTTTTTGGTTAGAACATCACTCCTTTGGGTTTTTTTTTTTTGTTAATTTGGGTTTTATTATATAAAAGACTAGTATTTTGTATACATATGTATAAGTTATCTTATTTCAAAAATAATATATTCTGTACTTCTAACAATTTTATGCAAGTAACAGTTTACTATATGGCTAGTTCAACTAAAGAAGTTAACATCATCTGGGGGCTGGCGCCATGGTACAGTGGGTTAAGCTTACACCTAAGATGATGCCATCCCACATGGGCACCAGTTTGAGTCCTGGCTGCTCCACTTCAAATCCAACTCCATACTAATGTGCCTGAAAAGGCAGCAAGTAATGACCCAAGTATTTGGTTTTTTATACCCAAAGTGGAAGACCTGGATGGAGTTGTAAGCTTCTTGCTTCAATCTAGGTTGAAAGATCTCTCTCTCTGTCCCTCACTCCCTCTCTCAGTAACTCTGTCTTCAAAATAAAAAAATAAATCTTTAAAAAAAATTAAGTTTAAGAAAAATCAAAGGTAAAATGAAAGTGAGAAACAAAGGACACAGGTTATCTGAACTTAACAAGTATAATCTTTATAAGTGTATCAGAGTTTATAAAGGGCCTTAAGACGTATTGTCAGTTGTCAATATTATTAATACTTTAAGTATACTAGGTAGTTATCTTGTCCCTCAAGATAAAAATGTTGGTCCGTTATGTTAATGTGTTTTCTTAAAAAAAGTAAACATTACTGCAATGATGTTGTAAAATACAATAAAGTCTAAAGGAATGATTAGTCTTGCTCCAAATCACCTTTAATCTATAAAATCATAAAGGTCTGAAAAGGCTATTTAAATTGCTCAATTTTATGAAGCATATTATAGTCCAGTGTGGTAACTATAATGGTCTCCTATCTTGTAAAAGAGTAAGAGAGGGAAGAATGAGAAAGATGGGGCAGAATAAGAATTACCATTAGATTTTCTAAATCAAAAGGTACCAAAGTGGAATAGAAAAATATAACATTTAGATTAATTTACTTTGGGAATATGACTGCTATAGATATTTTAAAATGTAAACTTTTCTTTCAGTTTGAGTATTCTGGAATGTATTATGAACAAATTTAGTAAAGATAATCAATATCCAAACTGAAGGTAAATAGGTAAATGTTGTTAAACACCACTACAATCATTTTTCAAAAGGACAATCTTTCACTATAAAATTAAAAGGTTTCTCTCTCCTTCCACCTGCTGAGAACTATTAAAGATTATAAATTAAGTCACTTGTGCCCTACAGTGGTCATTATAAACTAGACCTGGATGCTATTCTCTCTTAATTTGATGAACATAATTGTTATTTCTGCTCTCTAGACATAGAATGTTGGCTAAATATCTGGTATTTTAGAGTAAATATACTTTTGTTATAACTTTAGAAAGACTAAATGGAATCTTTTTTTAAATGTTTCATTTATTTGTTCAAAGAGGAGAATGTAAAAGAAAAAGAGAGAAAGACAACTAACTTCCATCCACTGATTCACTCCCCAAATGCCTGCAATAACCAAGGTTTCGTCAGGTCTAAGCCAGCAGCCAAAAATTCAATCTGTGTCTCCCATGTAGGATGCAGGGACCCAAGCAGTTGGGGTCATTATCTGCTGCCTCCCAGGCACATTAGCAGGAAACTTGATCAGAAATGGAAGCAACACTGGATTCCAGGCACTCCAATATAGTATAGGTCATATTTTAATTAATACACACCAACCCAATATATGAAGTCAAGAAAAAAAAGTTTAAATCTTGTAACTTTATTTAGGGTACATAATCCTAGATTTAGTACATAAGAACAGCAACAATAACCAGAAAGAATTTGCTAAAGATGATTTACAGTAACTGAAGATGCTGCAGTATTCTGATGCAAGATTTATTCAGCATTGTCTGGAACTTGAACATGAGCTGACATGAAAGAGCACAAGTGAGGCATCAAGCCTACAGACTTCACTTACGTATTATAGTATTCCCATGATATCTACTATCTACTTCAGATTCAACATTAAAGTAAAACATAAAAAACATAGAAATCTCTTAGTTTTCTGCTTATTATCACAGAATTCACAGATGTAAGGGAATTATATCCAATAGTCCCACATTTGTGAGGTACCTGGTGGCATATAATTATCCTAGGAAAGAAAACTGATTTAAGAATGTAGAGAAAATATTTCAAAATAAAAGGGGACTAAAACTCACCTCATTAATCATTTCTATTTCTCTGAACGTCAATCTGTCCAGCCAATCCACTTTCACCATGTGTCCCTGTCGATGAGCTTTGGTGAGCTGCAGAACAAATATAATGGAGAAATCTTAACATAGTTCTAACAAAAAAGAAAACTTCAAAATGATACAAGTTGAACACCTTTAATCTGAAAATCCAAAATGCTCCAAAATCTGAAATTTTGTGAGTACCAAGATGACACTAGAAGTATAAAATCCCACTCTCAAGCTCATACAATAGGTCACTGTCTAAACACAGGTACTAAAAATATCTGACTCCAGTATGCATATTGTCAATTACTACTATAATTTGAACTTCATGTCTCCAGGACTATAAAACCCATGCTTCTCTCATCACTACTTCCTTCTCCCTCTCTGGTGACGACATATTCCTAAGATATATACACTCAACTCATTCCTGTCATTCTCTGGCCATCACTTTCATTTTTATGACATAGTAATTGATCTTCCACTAATTTCCTATGGGAGAAAACTAGCAAGAATAATGTGCTAGCGCTTTTTCTGTTTTCCTAAATTATGTATACAAATCAGACATGTTTCGCTGGCCCCAGAATTTATGTTTTTTGCTATATATATATTATCATATCTTGTTGGCTGCTTCTTATATAGCGTATGTCTAGTTTTTTGCTACTTAAATATTAAATATGACCTTTCTCGATCTTAAAAATAACTACCAAACAATGGTTCCCATGGCAGTAGCAAAATTGATGAAGCCACAATGGAGGACAAGTTTAAATTATCCCAAAGGCATGCAGATTTGTGTACTGTAATTTGTAATACTGAAAAACAAGACATAAAAATGAAAATGTCCATTATTAGAGGAAACTGTTAATTATGGTGTACATATGTGCACATACACATGCACACAAACATTAAAACATACCATAATGAAAAAAAATGAGTAAATCTACACCCACTGATAGGGAAAGATGCTACTGAAAGCAAAATCATTAAATGAGAGGAACTGTTCACACTATGATGACTATTCACATGTTTGTCTCCTGCAGATTTGGGGACTAACAGCATATGTTTTTGGTATTTCTCTGTTCAAACAGTTTTATAATTTCTGCAGAACTGAACAGGAACTGCTGAAAATTTCTTCTAGTCATTTGTCTTATCTACTTTTCATAATAACAACAGCAACAAAAATCACTCCCCAATTTAGTGGTTTACAACAATATTTATTATTTCTCACAATTTTTAGAATACTTATCTTCTTAAGGGATGTGTGGCTCATATTTTCTATTAGTTTCATTTACAATGCTACCAAAAGACTGTAATCATTTGGTAGACAGAGCTGGAACTTCACTCACATATCTAACACCTTGGTGATAAACGGTAGGCAGATCTACTGATCTAGTGGAGTACCTCTCCTATCCCCATGTATTCTCAGTGCTGCTCTCATTCCAAGTGGTTTTTCAACATGATCACTTCATCAAAATCTTCCCCAAAAGTACAGAAGCAAAAGCAGTTAAGCTGCTGTACCTGTTAACAAACATAGCACTACTTCTGCTGCTTTGTGCCAGTTAAAAAGAATCACAGAGCTAAGGTAAATCCAAAGCAGAAGGATGTAAGTATCAGGAGGTATGTTTCATTAAGGACCATTACTGGAGACTAGCTAGCACAGAACATAAGTATTAGAGAATCCAAGCACTTAATACAATTGATTGTTCAACTGCAAAGGAGAAGAGCAGAGTTTAGAGATGGTATAGTCAGTGCCTGGTTGAACTAAAATTAGATTGAGCAATGGCTAAATGATCGGCTTCACTCATCCTCTTTGAAATAATTTCCTTCAACATTGCAATGAACTGATTACACTTAAGCCACCAGAATGGCTTTTGGTTCCTCAAACCGTAAGCCCTTTTAAGAGTTCAAGGTGAGTAAAATAATTAATAATTACTAACTGAATACAAATTTTTATAACAAATGTAATAAAAGTGTACAAACTATAAAGCACTACACAAGCTGTAAGCAATTATTTTAATTAGCTCCATACTTATGTCACTTTATTCTTCTAGATGTTGTTAACAACGGAGGTAGGATTTGGGTTGTTTTTACCAGTACAAAGCAGCTTCTGATTACCCTCAGAAGTTGCACAGGTACTGAAGACCAAAAATGAACTTTAAAACATAGATAAGTGTGCTGACTTATTATTTTATTACTAGAATGACAATTTATGTTTATTTTCACTTTGTAATATCAATGACCTAGATCTTTCCAAACAGAAAATCTGCATTCTGTTAAACAGCAGGGTAAAAATAGTACAATCTGTTTCAAATTGCTTGTGAAGAAATAATTCTCACTAGGGTGCCTATTTTACGAAGGATAAAGGTCAAGAAAACAGTAAAAGTGTTACTCTCTTTTTAAGGAACACAAGTTTCTATAGAACTTAAAAGAATCATACAGAGTTCAGAAGAGGAGGCCACTGTCACAAAAATAATGGTGTAATTATTGAGCCCTAACTTTTACCAGAATTAAACAGCAAGGGGTTGTAAAGCTATTTAAATAAAAGCATCCCCAAGAATCAAATAACAACATGCCCAGGAAACTTCAGGGAGTACTAATCATGTATTATTAGATTTAATGGAAGGACGGAAATATGTGCTTGAGGACGATGTATCAGAACAGTAGGTATTTAGCAAAAGTACCAAGGACAGAACTGAAAGTAGGCCAACTTGCTGCATTGTATCTAGACTAAGAACATCAGTGAAAAGCATTGCAAAAGCACGAAGTGAGCCTTGCAAGCAGAGGGACATCCATGATCTCCACTTCATGGTTCACTGTTCCTCATTCTTACCAACCCTACTAGACTATATATGAAAGGTAGGTAAAACCTAGCACTTATTCACTTGCTGATTGTATTTATTGAAAGGCCTTTGTGTGGAAGGATGATAGACAGGTTGGAAAACAAGTATTTTCAAATGATAGAATTCTGCCCAAGAGCTTTGTGGAATTCAGCAAAAGGAGGCTAGAAAAAAAAATCTTTCCTACATAACCTTTCCTACATAAATCTGTAACTTAATTGCTCATGTCCTCTAACCCTTGAAGTAAGTACATCATGTTGCAAAGAAAAGATGTTTCTGCCATGATGGAACTTCAGAGTTTACAATCAGGTTTGCCACCCCTACTAAAAGAGGTAACTACAAATCAAAACGGTTAAATCAAAGTGATTGGGGCAGAGGGCGTCTTGACAAGTGTCTCTCAGACAAATAACAAGCAGAGACTTGAAGGATAAGGGATCTGACCAACAAACAGGAGTACACCTTTCAAGCCCCTTATTTATCAGCACATCAGTAAACTTTATCTGCCCAGACTTCAGAGAGTCCAAGATAATAGCCCAAAATAAGTACTTAATAAATCAACTTCTGTGCACATTGGAGGGTGAAAAGACCTATATAAACAGAAGATGCTATGCTAGAAATCAACTCTTTTGGAAATCATCTTTTGTGAGGGTTATTACAACCTAGATTTTTATACTCAAAGCAAAAAGATAGAGGAAAAGATGAGAACTGGAAACCAATATTTACTATTTCAATGCTGTCCAAGAATCTGTGGAGGTACATGGAAAGAGATAGACATATACACTCTGACTTCAAAGAAAACTGAAGAGAAATGATTTGTTTTAAATTTTCCTTGGTCGGTTTTTTCCATATTAATATACTCATTTTATCATTATAATAGTAATCAATGAATATGTATTGACTCACAGAATCAGATACTTATACCAAGTTCATAGATGTTATGGAAAGGAGTTGTATTTGCTTATTAAGAGACAGTATGAACAATTAAGGAGTTTAATATCTAATTTAAAAATAAAATAAATTTACAAGACCAAATATAACTAACAAAATACAGAATTGCAGGATTTCCTCCAAATTTTGATACTATAAGCACCCAACTTTGCACATAATATCTGTCTGATAACTCAAAACTCTGAGTTAAATGCAAGTCAAGTAAGTCATATAAAAACCAATGAAAATAATAATTCTCGGCCAGCGCCGCGGCTCAATAGGCTAATCCTCCACCTGCGGTGCCAGCACCCCAGGTTCTAGTCCCGGTCAGGGCACCGGATTCTGTCCTGGTTGCCCCTCTTCCAGTCCAGCTCTCTACTGTGGCCCGGGAGTGCAGTGGAGGATGGCCCAAGTCTTTGGGCCCTGCACCCGCATGGGAAACCAGGAGAAGCACCTGGCTACTGGCTTCAGATCAGCACAGTGCGCTGGCCACAGCGGCCACTGGAGGGTGAACCAACAGAAAAGGAAGACCTTTCCCTGTCTTTCTCTCTCACTGTCTACTCTGCCTGTCAATAAAAAAAAAAAAAAAAAAAAAAAAAAAAAAAAAAAAAATTCTCACTTTTCATTTCAAATCAAGAAAAAAATGTAAAATGGATGATGACTTTATAAAAGCAATGAATTTCTATCAACCAGAGTATTGCTGAAATATGCACATTCCACCGGCATCCTTGAGTTCCAGCTGCTCTACCAGGCTTCTGGTTTTAGCTATGCCTAGACACTGGTGTTATGGCCATTTGGGGAGTGAGCCAGAGATAGAAGATTTCTCTCTCTGTGTCTATCTTTTCGTAAGTCTGCCATTGAGGTAAATAAAACAATCTTAAAAAAAAAAAAAAAAATCCCCACATTCTACCTTTGATTGGTTAAAAGGTTCAGTGCCCAGCTCCTAACTCCAGATATCTGCCAAAGCAAACCCTGGGAGGCAATGAGGCTCAAGTGACTGGCTCCCTGCCACTCACATGGGAGACCTGGACTGCATTCCTGGCTCCTTGCTCAGGTCCAACCCCAGCAGGCCTCTGGGGAGTGAACAAGAGGATAGGGGCTCTTGCTTTCTCTCTCTTCATCAAATTAAAGTTTTTAAAAAATTAAAAACAAACATTCATATACAATACACATGTTTATATATTTGCTGAAAGCATAAAATCCAAGATATTAATAATACCTCTCTCTTGGTAATTGAGTTAGGGATGATTTTCATAGTCTTCTTTGTGCTTTAACAAGGTTTTATCGCTAGAAGATGTACACATCTTTGTAATAGGAAATAACAAAAGTTTTTTTAAAAGCTGAAGTTATTTTTAAAACAATTGTGGGGAAATCTAAAGGAAATCCACTAGAGATTAGCAATTTCAAAGATGATGCTTTCCTTTATTATTCATTTAATAATAAAAAAACCCATCTGATTAACTTGATCGCCTGATATGAGAGCCAAGAATAGCATGATTGCTCTCACTCAGATTATTTCTTTGAAGGGCCTTTCAGCTGGGTCCAACTAAAGCACCACATAAATTAGATACTACCATACTTCATTATGTGCTTAGTAAAGCTTCATATTAGGTCAGCATTTAGAGTTTAGGTACCAAACCTTTCTCATGTGAAGAAACTTCAGAAGAGATTTACAAAGTAAAGCTACTTCACTCTCACTCCCCTGCCCACCCCCCAAAAAAAGTTAAATAGAAGCTACAATGCTTGAGCCAGACCCATAGGGAAAAAATTTATAAAAGTACACTTTTTTCCACTTTTCCACTTTTACTCGCACTTAAAAAATAAAAACCAATCAGCTCTGTCACCAGACAGAGAAAACATTCAAATTCTTGAATGTTAAAAACTGCTCTTCTGAAACATCTACAATTAGCGATGAATAAAACACTCTGGTACTACTATACAATAACCCAACTTTTTCAGCATGATTATACTTGGTTGCAGTTCTTCATTAACTCATACTTTGTTCCTCTACACTCCATTGGGCTAAATGCCATAATTTAACTCTTCCAAGTCTAATGCCTCCCTGAACCTAAAACAGAACTGTTACATTAATAAATATTCAAACAGAACAGCATTATTGGTCTGCTAATGTATTTGCATAATACACTCTGGCACTATCAGAGATTTCTATTATTAAATAGTGTAATTCTTCAAAAACCATAATGAGTCTTTTCTGCCAAATCAGATGTAGACTGTATAATAATTTATGACAAAATGCAGTTGTATATGAAAATTCACTTAAACTACACAGGTTCAAAAAGGAGTCATATCTGTGTACACGTGTATGTGTTAGAGATTTTGAGCATGTCTACAAATTAATTATTAGCTAGCAAAGAATTTTCTTTTACCTCCCTGATTAATGAAGCCTTAACAAAAATTCTTCAATAATATTTTCAAACTTTACATGTAAATCTTATTATTGAGGAAGTGTAGTATTTGCCACATAAATGTTTCATTTCGTTAACTACTCCAAGATTAATCTAGTCTTAAAAGCAGGTTGCTTTCAATTTTGTGGCAAAAACTACTGCTAATAAGATAGACAATGAATTTATAGAACATAAATCAATACTCTTAGGGCTCAATATTAGACTGGCAAAATCTAATTTAGTGTTACTCACTACCAGTGGTTTTATTTTTTTTTTTTTTTTTTTTTTTTTTTTTTTTTTTTTTTTGACAGGCAGAGTGGACAGTGAGAGAGAGAGACAGAGAGAGAAAGGTCTTCCTTTGCCGTTGGTTCACCCTCCAATGGCCGCCGCTGCAGCCGGCGCACCGCGCTGATCCGATGGCAGGAGCCAGGATCCAGGTGCTTTTCCTGGTCTCCTATGGGGTGCAGGGCCCAAGCACCTGGGCCATCCTCCACTGCACTCCCTGGCCATAGCAGAGAGCTGGCCTGGAAGAGGGGCAACCGGGACAGAATCCGGCGCCCCGACCGGGACTAGAACCCGGTGTGCCGGCGCCGCAAGGTGGAGGATTAGCCTATTGAGCCACGGCGCCGGCCTCTACCAGTGGTTTTAAATAAATTTTAAAGTTTTGACAAGCTTAGACAACAGTGAGCAAACCAAAGTCACTAATAAAAAAAGATGCTACCATGTAGCATTAGGAATAAATTCACAAGAAATTCTCAAACACTTCTGTTAAAACATAAAAGAATGGCAACACAGCATGAAATCAAATAAGCTGTATTTATAAAAGACACACATAATTTTTATACAAATATCTGTAGCTAAGGGGTATTTTTGATTACGTCTATGGAGTTGCTGAACAAATTTGATAGTCTTGAATAATTTCAGCAGTTCTCATCCTAATTCCATTGCTTAAGGAAAATAAAACAGGGGCTTGCATTTTGGTGTAGCAGGTAAAGCTGCTGCTTACAACGCCAGCATCCCATATAGGCACCGATTCGTGTCCCAGCTGTTCCACTTCTGATCCAGCTCCCTGCTAATGTGCCTGGGAAAGCAGTGGAAGATGTCCCAAGTACTTGGGCCCCTGCCACCCACATGGGAGACCTGGAAGAAGCTCCTGGCTCCTAGTTTCACCCTAGCCCAGCCCCGGCAGATGCAGCCATCCAGGAAGGAACTAGTGGATGAAAGATCACTATCTCTCCCTCTCTCTCTGTAATTCTTTCAAATAAATAAATCTTAAAAAAAGAAAACAATATGAAACTCTAGTAGCATTCTGTTTTCATTTGTAAAGTAAAAATCTCTTCTCTGTTTTGATCACCACTTTCCTACCACTAATAGATACACAATGAAAAAACAGAAGCTGGGGCAGTTATTTGGTAGAGTGGATCCCCATATTTCATATCAGATTCCCAGTTCCAATCTTAGCTTCCTGCTACTACACATAGTAGGAGGCAACAGTTGATGGCTCAAGTAATTGGGTCCCTGCCACTCACATGATAGACCCAAACTGAATTCTGGGCTCCTGGGTTTGGCCTGAACTAGTCCCGCTGTTGTGGGTATTTGGAGAGTGACCAGCAAATGCAAGATCTCTCTCTCTCTCTGTTTTTCTATCTTTCAAATAAATTGAAATGAAAAATTTTTTAAATAAAAACCTTTATTGTATTCCTTATAATTAAATAATATTACTAAGGACAACATACATATTTGCTTGAGAAAACTTTATTTTTACTATATTTACTTTACTATATAAAGTCAATTTTTAAACACTGTTTATTTGAAAGGCAGTTACAGAAAGAGGGGGAGATGGACGGAGAGATCTTCCATCCACTGGTTCACTCCCAAAATGGCCACAACAGCCAAAGCCAGAGGCAGGAGCTTCACCAGGCTGGCAGGGGCCCAAGCTCTTAGGCCATCTTCTGCTGCTTTCCCAGGCATATTAGCAGGGAGCTGTATCAGAGGTGAAACAGCTGGGACTCAAACTAGCACCCATATGAGATTCCAGTTATCACAGGTGGTAAATTAACTCATGGAGATACAATGCCAGCACCAGTCAATTGTTTTATACTGTGAATAAAATGTAATGTACCATATAAATTTACACACAAAATACATTCAGTAACCTAGATGTTGGTTACATGATCATATAGGTGGTAGACAAACATTTCTAAAGTGCTATAACCTAATCTTATGCTGCATATACTGTTCACATTATAACTAATAGTTAGTTAATAAGTGAACCAATTGCAGGGTGAAAACCTGAAGACTATCAAGCTACCCAGCTATAACCAACATACAGTTAAATTACTGAGCCTTAGAAAAAGGACAATTTTTTTGCATGAAATGTCTAACCAAATGAAGATATCACTTATAAAGAATACCAACTTCACAGGAGAAGCCCTAACATACAGAATTAACTAAAAATTATTTAAGAAAGTTAATGATATATTCTGAAAATATTAAATTACAAATTATAATGAGAAGAAAATATGATTATTAGGTCCTTCTAAGTAATTTATTCTATCGCATTAATTTTATCCAAATGTCAGTTTATTCATTAACATTATTTCATACAACTTCATCAAGGCAGAAACTTATTCAGAATCCAAGGAAAATATAATCAACTTGCTATTACCTGCAGAAAAAAAAAATAGCTCTGTGGTTAATTTCTCTTTACAAAACAGCTGAAAATATAAAAACAGTAATAATAATGGCATTATCATGACTCCCATAATTAGCATATAATGGACTCCAACTAACTGACCACATTTTAAAACTAAAAAAAATCCCAAAACACAGAAATAATTGGTTACCCAATAGACTACTATACATCAGAGCTATAACTTAGAAGTATTGACTGCCTCTACCTCTCTAGTTACATCTTACTACTATTTAAGTCTTTCATCATTTTTTTAGTTTTATTAATTTTGAAAGCACAAAATATAAGGTAATTATTTCATTTTTCAAAATGCCTTCTTACAGACTTTCATGTTCTTTATTTCTCTAAAATCTAAATACAAAATACCAGTATATGGGTACAGACTTTAAAATCCATACACCTCATTAGTTTGATAATATATTATAGGATTTGTAAACGAAATGATGTCCAGCTGATAACAAAACTCACTCAAATAATATTTCAAAAACCAAAACTTTAGCTGATCTTTCGAAGATCTCTTAACTGTCTCTAGCTTCCTGTAACATCCACAGCAGATAAGCAGTAACACTAGTTTTGATTTCAGTTTCAATAATATAGGAGACTAAGATAAACTGAAATTCCTCCCACAACAAATAGAAAAAAATAAAGCAACAGTAAAATGGTATGAAAATTTATGAAGGCAAGTCTTACTGAAGATAGTTTATAATATAAAATTATAACTAAATAAAAGCTTAAGTCAATAGCCACAACAAATAAGACAAACACATCCACCAGAAATACAGACAACAGGATATTAGAAATAAAATAATTAAAAAAAACAAAAATGAAAGAATCAAAACACAAAGAAAAGGACAAGATAGTACTACTACTATAGCTATACAATAAACTTTAATATTAGGTGGATCAAAATTTCTCCCTTTTCAAACTCAGGTGATTTTGTAAGCTGGTTCTACAAAAACTGCTGAGGTCAATATGACCACGATATCTACAGTAGAGAAGGAAAGTAAAAGAAAAATTATAGGCAATTCTCACTTATAAATGCTCATATAGATCCAAATTTTCAGGAGGAAAGCTAGTCAACTGCATCAAGTAATTAGGAAAAAACAGTCATAGAAATCATGACCAATAAGGACTTATTGCAAGAGTAGAACAACTCCGTACAGAATATATATTAATGCAGTCATCAATTGCATCATTAACGCGCTTGAGGAGTCTCCAAAGTTAACCACAGGATCAGTGATCCACTCGAACTCACAGGACTCAGAGGCAGTTACAATCACAGGTAAAATTTATGACAGCAACCCAGTAAGGATATACATTTAAGATGGTTCAGTAACAGAAAAAGAAACAGGTAGAGTCTAGAGAAATCCACACACAGACTTCCAATGCTTTCCCCTCCCAGCCAGGGAAGAGACAATTCAAGCTGCATATTTCTGTAGCAGGAAAAATGGAGCCCAGTAAAACCATTTGAGTCAAGAGATTGGGCTTTTCATTGGATGCTGGTCACACAGGCATTCTCTAACTCAAAACTATCAAAATTCTTGGCTCCCAAAAGAAAGCAGGTGCTCTCTCTAAATCCCATTGAACAGTGCAGTCTCGGCACAGTGAAATAATCTATGTCAGTTAGAGTTGTCTCAGAAACCATGTTCTCAGACATCAGTCAAGAGTCAACCTTCACATGAGATCTAGATAGCAGCCTTGGATATGCCATGTTAATGCTTTCCTAATCACTAAATCAAAGGAGTCCATAATTTTTGGTAAGTTTCAACACTCAGCCATCATGTGAAGTTTTGGTAAAATAAAAGAAATAATTGTACACCAAGAAGATCCAACATCATCTTACCAAATGGTTAAATGTAAGGAGCATTCTCATTAAAGTCAAGCCCAAAACAAGAATACCTCTATAGTGATCTTCTTCTATATACACTTTCACTTTGCAGTCAACAGTGTTCCAAAAATATTAAATAAAAAGTCCAAAAATAAACAGAGACCAGATTAACATGACTTTTACTATAGTATACAATCATAATCATTGTATTTTATGACTAGCTATTGTTAATATCTTACTAAACAAATTTATAAATAAACTATCATAAAAATGTTTGTATATATATATACATGTGAAAAGACATAGTACAGAGGGCTTGGTACTATCTTTAGCTTCAGGCATCCACTGGGATCTTGGAATGTATCCCTTGTAGATGAGGAAGGACTATTGTACTACTGCTTCCATTAAACAATGATCTAGAATTTATTGTTCCTATTAAACATCACGCCTGTTGATAGCAAAAGGTGTTGCCAAGAGAATAAACAAACTCAACACAGGAATAATATGCAGCAGTTTTAAATGAAAGCACTTATCCACACAGATTAACAAGGACAAATATCAAAAACATTATTAAGTTAAAAATTGTAAAGTGAAAGAATGAGCAAAATCTTTGTGATGTTTTGATCTTTTGAGAACAGATGTGAAACAAGGTAAAATATTTTTTTTCTGACAGGCAGAGTTAGACAGTGTGAGAGAGAGAGAGACAGAGAGAAAGGTCTTCCTTTTCCGTTGGTTCACCCCCCAAATGGCCACTACGGCCAGGGTGCTGCAGCTGGCATGCTGCGCTGATCCGAAGCCAGGAGCCAGGTACTTCCCCATGGTCTCCCATTCAGGTGCAGGGAGCAAGCACTTGGGCCATCCTCCACTGCCTTCCCGGGCCACAGCAGAGAGCTGGACTAGAAGAGGAGCAACCAGGACAGAACCCAGGATGCCGGCGTCGCAGGCAGAGGATTAGCCTAGTGAGCCATGGCGCTGGCCTAAAATGTTAACATATGTTCAACTCTGACAGTGAATGGATGGATGTCCAGTACCTCTGTGAAATTTTGTGTTTTTATTCTATAATAAAATCAAAACTATAAATACAGAAAGATATAATTTTAAAACCCACACATTTAACATGCCGGCACTAGAATGTCGTGTTACCTCTTCTCAACAATATTGGGATTCAATTACTATTTAATCAAATTATTTGGTTTAACCAAGCCAAAGAACACCATTTTTTGATAAATAAGATAGAATTTGGAACTGGCACTGTGGTACAGTGGGTAAAGCTGTTACCTTCAACACCATGTTCCTATATGGGCACCAGTTCTACTTCAATCCAGCTCCCTGCTAATGCACCTAGGAAAGCAGCAGAAGATGGCCCAAGTGTTTGGGATTTTCCACACACATGGGAGACCTTGGAGGAAGCTCCTGGCTTCAGCCTGGCTCAGCCCTGGCCACTGTATCCATCTAAGGAGTGAACCAGTGGATGGCAAGTTCTGACTTTCGAATAAATAAATCTTAATAAAGAAGACAGAACTCAACTAAATCAATTAACTTGTTCCTACAGACCTACTTCTTCCATGACATTTTTATGCATTCAAAACAAAGGAAAAATATAACATCCTATTATACAGAGGGATTTTTTCTTTGAAATTTCAGACAATTCCACCTATAGTCATCTTGTCATAAGCCCTCCTTAAGCCCAGGTCAAATTACCCTTTGAGAATCACTGTTTCATTTCCATTGTCTTAACTTTTAGATTCTCAAATCAATGCAATGTCTTAACTTTCTCCAAACTGTAACGTGGCTCATTAGTCTACTCCTTCACAGTAATTGCAATCCCAATTATAAGGTGGTACCTTGTTTTTCCAAAGTTTCTATTATTCTCTTTTCACCAACCAGTTCTTTCACAGAAGTTATAATTAACCTAAATTAGTAGTGTCTCTTTTTCCTCAATCTTTTAAAATATGATCCTTTGATCAAGTAAATTATTTGAGAAAAGCCTGAATTGAATGAAGGAGATTTTATTATCATTACTGTCACTACTTTCTCATTATACCATCTTTTGTGAGTATTCAAAAAACTATCAGCTGCTTCCTCTCCATTTGTGACACATGGCTACTGTGTTAGACTTTAGATGAGTAACTCTTTAAATTGATGGGTATATCTAATTCTCAAGAAACTATTTCTGGATGAAATAAAAACAAAAACAAATCCAGTTGTGTTCCATTAAACCAGAGCTCCAGACCCTGGACTCACAGCAATCCCAAGCAGGCACCCTTGTGTCTGAAACACCACATCTTCACCACTGCAATGCTCACCTCCCTCTATACTCTACCCAACATTCCCTAATGTATCTGTGTCTCAATGAATACAAGCATTTTTCATCTGCTCGTTACTTTCTCTTTGCCTCCTCTTAATCAAATTGACAGAAACTAAAGCACATTCCAAAGGCATCAAGCAGAGCTACTAAAATGAAAAGGAGAAGGTGGAGAAGCATGCTTTTGCACTAACCTTTCATGTCTAAAGACATGGATTCAGATATAAATCAAACACTAAAGCTTGGGAGTCACATCCAAAACCCCAGGTGGATACACATCCTAGTCACAAAACTTTTACAATATGACAAGCTGAAAAGTGGAGGATATGGGAACAATCGGCAACTTTGTTCAAGTAAGGCTCACAATCATTATTAAAATGCTAAGTCATGGACAAGGAAAGTTTAATAAATGTCGCAGAATATGGCCTTTTATTATTTTCACAAGTCATAAAGAAACACATTGTACTTGTAAAAATTAGGGAAATTTAGAAATGTGAATGAGGAAGATGGAAGAGGAAATACTATACCACATTTATTTCTTCCTGTTCCCTATCACAACTCTAAAAAATCCATGTTAAAAAAAAAAAGACATAAACTGAGAACTATTCATTTTTCCTCAAAGGAAAATTAGGTATGTTCATAATGATATAAAATCATTACAGAAGTTAATTCCACTTCATATATTCTGAAAAGATTTGGCTTATAGAAAATGTTAAACTTGGAAAGCTAGCTTTTAAAATTCAGTTATTCATACTGCAGTTAGAATTCGAATTTCATAGCTGAGCAATAAATCAGAATAAAGAGTATTAAATTCAGCTTGCAGTTGAAGTTTTTTGCTTAATAATTATCTAACACCATCTTTTCACAGGCCATTTCAATAGTTAATCTTCATTTCACAGTTCTCTTGTCCCATTATCCCTAGGCAACCAAGACAGAATCAGTTCTATAACTGAATAAACTTTCTTACATTGCACTTTGGAAACTGTCACTATGCTATTTACTTAGGCTCATGGGTACAATGTATACTAACCATGCTTTGCTATTATTAGGATTTATGTACACCTTTTTAGTCTCAAGCCAATTGCCTTCTCAACAATTATATACAGTCATAGTAAACTCACTGGCTGGAAAATCAAAGTAAAACAAGAAATAAACCATTCAGTTCTAAACACTTAAACCTCATCTATTTTCAATTCTTTTCTAAAAATATTCTTTTCTAAAAATGGCAGTATGAGAAATATAAGCATTACATGTACAATCTCTGTCCCTTCTGCAAGAAAATGCAAACATGGAGTATACAAATTCATTTCCAGTTTTTAAGACTATATCAAAGATCATTTCAAATGTTTTGAGGAACTGACTGACAATCTAACTGAACAACTATTTTTAGTCTGTAACTACAAAATGAAAAAAGAGAGAATGTACTATTGCAACACAATTTTAAGAACAACCTATCGAAGTACAGTTTTAAGTTGAAAACATAAGTATCAGAGCTGACACTACAGCACAGTAGGTAAAGCCGCCAGCTGTGGTGCGGGTATCCTACGTGGGCACCATTCAAGTCTCTGTTCCTCCATTTTCTTTTAAGATTTATTTATTTATTTGAAAGTCAGAGTTACACAGAAAGAGAAGGAGAGGCAGAGAGAGAATCTTCCATCCTATGGTTCACTCCCCAATTGGCTGCAACAGCAGGAGCTGCATCAATCTGAAGCCAGGAGCCAGGAGCCCTTTCCAGGTCTCTCACAAGGGTGCAGGGGCCAAGGGCTTGGGCCATCTTCTATTGCTTTCCCAGGCCATACCAGAGAGCTGGATTGGGAGTAGAGCAGCCGGGACTCGAACTGGCACTCATATGGGATGCCAGCACTACAGGTGGCGGCTTCAACCGCTAAGCTACAGCACCAGCCCCAGTTCCTCCACTTTCAATCTGGCTCCTTATAATGCACCTGGGAAAGAAGCTGAGGATGGCCAAGTGCTTGGGCTCCTGCATCCATGTGAGAAGCCAGGAAGAAACTCCTGGCTCCTGGCTAGTCTGGCTCAAAACTGGCCACTGCAGCCTTTTTGTGGGGTTAACCAGCAGACAGAAGATCTCTCTGCCTCTCTCTATATCTATAACTCTGCCTTTCTGCTTTTCAAACAAATAAATAAAAATTTTAAAAAGGAGAACATAATTATCAAAGTGTATTCTCTCTGATAAGACCATGACAAATATCAAAATAAACATTTTCTCTGGAATAAGGCAAGGCCAATGACTCATGCTTTGGGTGAGGAGAGTTGTTTTTCAGGAAGCCTCTCAAACATGTAAGCCAAGAGGCATGCACTAAGCAACAATCACAACAAAAACCGCATACAGCCAATCATTCAGATTCTTCAAGCCCTGTGTAATAATGTTTTACTCTAGGCAGGCACACTGGAGAAAAAAAGGAATCAAAACACACCAACAACTAAAAGTTGATAAGCACAGTTTTATCCTCTAATAAGATGAAAACTGTAACTCTAGGTAGACAAATAATCCCTATGATTTGCTATGTCAGTACTTTTAGAATCATAAAATATGAAAACATAAACAGGATCTTAGAAATATCCATTCTAAACACCTGATTTTATAGGTTCAAAAATTAATTTTCCCTGAGTTGGCAAGACGGCTAAAACTCTGACTCACAGTAAAGTGTTCTTCCCACTGTAAAATATTTCAAGTGCCCAAGCTTCCAATTTCATCAAATCTATCATTTCTAAAACACATTTCTCTTCAGTAGCAACAGAGATAAAGCAGGCTCTAAACCTCAAACAGCATGACCAACTGCTGAACCAAGAAGGGTAGATCAGTCCAAAGTACCAAGAAATCAAAAGAGCATCCTTCAAAGAGGGAGCAGTTCCTTTACAATGCTACAAACAGTATGGATTTTTCCCCGTAAGAAAAAATCATTACTGGTTTTGATGGTTCCTATTTGGTCTTTGGAGAACATAAGTTAACACTGACACAAGCTGTCACAGCATAGCAAGATCTGAAGTCACTACTTCATTCAGAAGTTAAAAGTACATTTCTATTAGGGGTAAAAGAATATGGAACAACCCTAGGTTCCAATTAACAAAGACTTCAACATGCTTTTACTTATTAATTTTTATCCCCATTTTAAAGATTTATGACAACAGATTGACCTGAAAACTGTTAAGCATTCTGAATAATACAGACAGCACATAATTTTAATAACTATCTCTTGAAAAAATAAGACCCAATTTGCCATATTCTAACAGAAGGAATTTAGATTCTTGACAATGATCGTTACCAACAAAAAAATACTGAGAAGGCTTCTTCCTAAAACTTCGGTTAGCTCTGCATATGCTTAGTAATCATTTATGGAGCTGTTAATGTGCACAGACAACTAAAGGAATAAACATACAATCATTCAATTCTCAAGAAGTTACTGTTTCAATTATAAAAGAACAGATCATTATCAAAACATATCTTTTTTCCTAATAAAAACTCAAAAAACAAAAATGAGAAATATATAAGTCAGTCCTTAGTAACACCAGGGGATTAATTACAGGATCCTTATTTTCATCTCCCGTCACTCCCCTTGGATAACAAAATTCACAGATGCTCAAATTATCTATATAAAATGACATGGAACTTGCATATATCCTTACACACATCCTCTTATGTATATTAAATCATCTCGATTATAATACCTAATACAACGTAAAAGCTATGCAAGTTGTTATACGCGGAGGGAAAAGTCTGCACATGCGCATTAGGGATGCAATGTTTTTCGACAAATATTTTCAATACAACACTGGTTGAAAAGGAGGATGTAGAAACCACAGATGTAGAGAGTAAATTGTATAAGACTGTCCTACATGTAAAAGCCAGAATGCTAATTCAAACAAATCGCGAATATTATACTAAATACACTGTTTAAAAATGTCAGCATTGAGGCAAGTTGTCGCTCCCCCTCTTCGCGGAGGAACGACACAGGACCCTGCGCTGTTCTTTTGTCTGCTCGGCCCTTCCCGGGTTTGCTGCTGGTTCTTCCCGGGTTGGCTACCGTCCCTTCCACCTCCGTGGAAGGGCGGTTCCCCCTGGCCACTTTCCCCACTTCCGTGGGGGAGCAGCACACCGCCGGCCGGCTCTCTCAGGGGCTGCTCAGGTGTTCCTCAGGTGTACCTGGTGCATGTTGTCTCTCTCCTCCTTTATAGTCCTCTTCCACCAATCCCAACTCTGCTACCCACACGCCGAGTACGCTGCTCTCCTCCAATCAGGAGCAGGATCAGCTCCTGCAGGTCATCACTCAAGTTGGCGAGAGGCAGCTGCGTAGAAGCTGTTTACTCCTCTCGCAGCGCCATATTGTGGGAGAGCAGATGCATAGAATAAGTCTTAATTCCAGTAACTTAGTCTAGTCCGAGTTGCTCCCCACAGCAAGTGCTGTGGTATGGCAGGGAAAACTGCTGCCTGCAATGCCAGCATCCCATATGGGTACCAGCTGGAGACTGAGCTGCTCCACTTCCGATCCAGTTCCCTGCTAATGGCCTGGGAAACCTGCGAAGATGGCCCATGCACTTCGGCCCCTGCCACCCATGTGGGAGACCTGGAAGAAGCTCCAGGCTCCTGATTCAGCCTGGGCCAGTGCTGGCCATTGTAGCCAACTGGGGAGTGAACCAGAAGATAGGAGATCCGTCTGTCTCTCCCTCTCTCTCTTCTTTTCAAATAAATACAATAAATAAATCTTTTAAAAAACAAAAAGTCATCATAGTTAAGAAAAACGATTTTTAGCTTTCCATCAAAAATAAGCATGGAAGAAATTATTAACAGGTGAACAGGAGCCTATCTTGCTTAATACAAAAACAAACTGGATGCACTATGCACTATACAGCTTTGCATTTTTTGATATCTTCAGATTCAGAATTTCATCCATTTTATAAATTATGCTGTTCTCAAGATAATTTAAGAACATTTCCTTCTTCAATACATGCTAACATACCTCTTGCATTTGAGATTTAACCTTTCACATATTATTAGTGTGAGTTCATTCTTAGAAAATTTCTATTAACCACTCAAGATTTAACAAAGTCACTGAGAGTAGCACAAACAAAAGTTCATTGCTAATATCAACTCTTATGAGAAGGGGGACAAAATAAAAGATTGAGAACTTTTCTGTATCCGTTAGACTAATACAAAGAAAAGTGTCAGAATGAGTAGCTGAATTCAATATTAAATTTTCTTTATTTAATTATAGAAGGGGGAGATTGACAATATATATTGGCCAATATTCTTGTCAGGTACTCTTGGCATCATTTTTCCTTTTTTTTTTTTTTTTTTTTTGACAGGCAGAGTGGACAGTGAAAGAGAGATACAAAGAGAAAGGTCTTCCTTTGCCATTGGTTCACCCTCCGATGGCCACCGCGGCCGGCACACTGCGGCCAGCACACCGTGCTGATCCGATGGCAGGAGCCAGGTGCTTCTCCTGGTCTCCCATGGGGTGCAGGGCCCAAGCACTTGGGCCATCCTCCACTGCACTCCCGGGCCACAGCAGAGAGCTGGCCTGGAAGAGGGGCAACCAGGACAGAATCCGGCGCCCCGACTAGAACCCGGTGTGCCGGTGCCGCAAGGCGGAGGATTAGCCTAGTGAGCTGCGGCGCTGGCATATCATTTTTCCTTAAATACAAAAGGACACAAAATAAATTTGACAACAAACATCTGTATGGGTAGCCAATGCAAGTCCTAATTTTTTATTATTAAGATTTCTTCCACATGTAGTAGGAGCAAAAAGCTGTTAAATGGCAACAAAGCCTTCTCCTGACATTAAAGATTCACCCATACTAGTAAGACTGTAAAAGAAAAACACACGTAAGAATTAAAGATACTTGGGGTGGACATTTGACTAGTGGTTATAACACCCCCAACCCAAAACAGTTTGCGTGGGTTTGTCATCTGCCTCTGTCTCCTGACTACAGCTTCCTGCAGATGAAGACCCTAGAAGGTAATGACGACAGCTAAAGAAATTGGGTTTCTGCTGCCCATGTCGGAGATTTGTATTGAGTTTCCATGTTCCTGATTCAGCCTTGGCACAGACCCAGCCATCTCTGGTACTTGGGGAGTGAACAAGCAAATGGGAGTTCTCTGTCTCAGAGCTCTGTTTCTCTCTCCCTTCCCCTTTCCCTGTGTGTGTGTGTCTGTCTCTCAAAACAACTTTAAAAAAAATTAAAAGAAAAACAAGAAAGTCTCTAAACAAAAGAACTGCAAAATGACCATTTTTCTTTAAAGATTTATTTATTTCAAAGGTAGAGTTAGAGAGAGAGATCTTCCATCTACTGGTTCACTCCCTAAATGGTTGCAAAGGTCAGGAATGGGCCAGGGCTAGGCCAGGCTGAAGCCAGGAGCCAAGAGCTTCAGCCAGATCTCCCACATGGTGTCAGAGGCCCAAGGATCCAGGCACATTAGCAGTGAGCTGGATCAGAATTGAAGTCGCTGGGATTCAAAGCGGAGCCTATATGGGATGCCAGGGCTGCAGGCAGTGGCTAAAATATTGTGCCACAGCACTGACTCAAAGGACTTTTAAAGAGTACCTAGTGGTGCTTTGTGAAAGAGCATTCATAAAGTTACACTGAGATAATTTAAGCTCAGAATTGAGCTTAGTTTGTGTAACTCTAAATGAAAAGTCTATATTACAACACTTTTGAAAGAAAAAAGAAAAGATAATAACTCAGTCTGCTTACAGAAAGAGGGTGAAGGCAATTTAGTCAACTATATATCGAGTCTTTATTTCCAAAAAACATTAAGTATTTCTAGCATACAGCACTTATATCTCTAAGGCTATGCCATCCAAAAAGGTAGGCAATGATTTGAAATATCACTAAAAGACCCACATTTTCATATCTGATGGAACTGCAAAAAGAAAAAGCAGCATATTGTGTGACCCAATTTACAAAAAAATGTCTAGTATAGTCAAAGAAAATAGATTTGCAGCTGCCAGGAGCTGAAGGGAGGAAATGGGGAGCAACTGCTAATAGGTACAAGTTTTTTCCCAGGGGTGATGAGAACATTCTAAATTTATTTTTTTTTTTAAGGTTTATTTATTTATTTGAAAGGAAGAGTTCCAGAGAGGCAGTCTTCCATCAGCTGATTCACTCCCCAAATGGCAGCAAAGGCGGGAGCCGGGAACGATCTGAAGCCAGGAGCCAGGCACTTCCTCCAGGTCTCCCACACTAGTGCAGGGGCCCAAGCACTTGGGCCGTCTTATACTGCTTTCCCAGGCCATAGCAGAGAGCTGGATCAAAAATGGAGCAGCCAGGACTTGAACCAGCACCCATATGGGATGCCAGCACTTCAGGTGGCAGCTTTACCCACTACACCACACCACCAGCCCCAAACATTCTAAATTTAAATAACCGTGATGATTATATAACTCTGTGAATTTCCTGAACAATAGTGCATTTTCCAATGATAAATCTTATGGTATGTGAACTATATTTCAATAAAACTGTTATTAAAAAGTTAAACAAATACGAAAGACTTCATAGTGTCATAATATACTACAATAGACATCATTCAGGTGGCCAGTGTTGGGTGCAGTGTATTAAGCCACAGCCTGCAATGCCTACAACCCATAGGGGCACTGGCTTGAGCCCCAGCTGATCCATTTCTGATCTAGCTCCTGCTAATGTGCCCAGGAAAGCAGCAGAGGATGGCCCAAGTGCTTAAACCCCTGTACCCATGTGGGAGACCTAGATGGGGCTCCTGACTCCTGGCTTCAGCCTGGCCCAGCCCTGGCCATTGCAGCCATTTGTGGAGTGAACCAGAGGGTGGAAGATCTCTTTCTATCTCTCCCTCTCTCTGTAACTATACCTTTCAGTGTTATGGCTTAGCAGGTAAAGTTGTCACCTGCAACACTGGTATCCCATATGGGTGCCAGTTTGAGTCCTGGCAACTCCACTTCTGATCCAACTCCCTGCTGGTGTGCCTGGGAAAGCAGCAGAAGATGGCCCAGGTCCTTGGACCCCTGCTACCCACCTGGAAGACCTGGAAGACCTGGAAGAAGCTCCTAGCTACTGGCTTCGCATCATCCTAGCCCCAGCCATTGTGGTAGTTTGAAGCATGAGCCAGCAATGGAAGATCTCTCTCTGTCTCTCTCTCTCTGTCTTTCAAATAAATAAATAAATCTTAAAAAAAAAAACAAAAAAAAAGACATCATTCAGAATATTCCACCTGTTCAAAAGTCACACCTTTACCTTGGCAAGGCGGCTCATCTGATCTTCTGACAGAGTACTGCTTGTTCTGCCAGGAGTTTTTGTGGGCTCTGATCCATCTGCTTCCACATTGGGCCAGACTTTCAAGTCATGCATTCCTTGGCGAAACATACTATAGGAAAAGAGAATGTTCAGGGTAGACAGGAAATTTTAGATTCCTACAACAAAGAGAATGCTACAAAAGTAAACGGATGTCTCTATTGCCAAGCTGTAAGTCCCTGGTGGATTGTACAGATATTAACTCAGCAACTAAAATCCAGGTAACACTTTCTCACATGACATTCATTTCTTCTCTGAAAAGTTAGAACTATTACAGAGAAATATATACAGTAAATAAAAAGAAGAACTGGTATTGTAGCACACACAATATTTCACTGGACATCTTAGGAATCAGAGACAAAATTCTCACCAATGGAATAACGTCACATTTACAATCACTGAAATAAAAATTTATAAAATTATATAACTTTTCTGTGACAATTCAGCATAGTAGACTATGGGCTCAAACTACCTAAATTTGAATCTCAACTCTGCAATCTACCATACATATGACTTTGGGTAAATTAATCTCTCAGCACCTCAGTTTCTCATCTGTAAAATCAGATAAATAAAGAGTATCTGCATCTCACATGGTTACTGAAAAAGCTAAACAAAACATTAATAGCAAAACGTACTTCGAGGAGCCGGCATTGTGGCACAGCGGGTTAAGCCCCTATCTGTGAAGCTGGCATCTCATATAGGTGCCAGTTCAAGCCTCGCCTGCTCACTTCTGATCCAGCTCCCTGAAAATGCACCTGGGAAAGCTGCAGAAAGAAAATGGCCCAAGTCCTTGGACCCCTGCACCCACATGGGAGACCTGAATAGAATTCCAGGCTCCTGGCTCTGACCTAGCCCAGCTAAGGTTGCTGCAGCCATTTGGGGAGTGAACCAATAGAGAAAGATCTCTCTGTTTCTCCCTCTCTCTCTCTGTAACTCTGGCTTTCACAATAAATAAATAAATCTTTATTTAAAAAAAAAAAAAAAGGTGTCTGCTTAATTGTAAATGTTTACATAAATTTTTTTAATCAAACTTTCTCACTAATTTCTTCATAGATCTTCCTGAGGTAAACAAGAGGCTCTTCACTCACATTGTGTAACGCATGAAAGCAAAGATGCCACACACAGTTAGATTGGGAACTATAAAGGATAGCTAGAAACTCATGAACACAATGAGATTAAGGACCGTATCTGTCAAAAGGTCTCTAAAGTTGGCAGCTGGCACCGCGGCTCACTAGGCTAATCCTCCACCTTGCGGCGCCGGCACACCGGGTTCTGGTCCCGGTTGGGGCGCCGGATTCTGTCCCGGTTGCCCCTCTTCCAGGCCAGCTCTCTACTGTGGCCAGGGAGTGCAGTGGAGGATGGCCCAGGTGCTTGGGCCCTGCACCCCATGGGAGACCAGGAAAAGCACCTGGCTCCTGGCTCCTGGCTCCTGCCATCGGATCAGCGCGGTGCGCCGGCCGCAGCGCACCAGCCGTGGCGGCCACTGGAGGGTGAACCAACGGCTAAGGAAGACCTTTCTCTCTGTCTCTCTCTCTCACTGTCCACTCTGCCTGTCAAAAAAAAAAAAAAAAGTCTCTAAAGTTGGCAATGAAACAGACAATTCCAGCAACCATATTTGCAAAAGTTTACATAACAGGCCTAGCAAAAAATGCACAGACTGGATATGGAGAATGAAAATTCTCAGTATTTATTTATGGTACACATTTTTTCTAAAAGCTGCATTACAAAAGACAGCACACATACAGAGCTTTTATAAACTACTCTTTTTTCCCCATTCAACCAGATATACAACATCAAGCAGACCTGCTTGGAGCAGATGCTAAGAAACTGGGTACAGGAGGACAGTAATACCACTCTAAAAGAACAGTCTCCCATGCACCTCCAGAAAGAGCACAGGGCTTCCTTTCCTTCTCTCTACCTCCACATCCCTAGTGAATACCAACTGACTGAACTTAACTAAATCAAAAGTAAGTCCATTTGGCAGCAAGTTGGTTTCCTAAATGATTTAGGTGACTTGGGATGGATCCGGAGAAGAGAATTAAGGATACAAGGGTAGGGGCGATGCCAAGTGACTCAAATGATCAAATGAACATATTACTTTCTTTTGACATTAATGGAACCTTACAGAGAGTTACACAGCCTCCAGGTGGCAAGCCAGAAGATGCTCTGAGCATGTGTCCACCTGGGAAATTAAGCCAAACAGGCAAGAAAGAAACAACAGCACAGCAAGACCTCCTCCAGACTCCAGCAGAGGCCCAGCAACAGCTGCTGTTGATGTTCCAGCTCACAATGCCAAGTCAGGATAACAGCAACTTCCCTAACTTCAGGACTTGAAATGGAAAAAACATTTTCATGAGAAATCAGCAGCTTGCCTATAGAGTTCTTTGCCAATTAATTCATCCTAATGATCAATGCATTCTTGATATAATTAGAAATCTCACAAGCTAGATTTCCAATTTCAGGGCAGTAAGTTACTCTAGCCTTATTCTAACAGATCAGTCTTTAAATTATTCATTAGGTAATTTCCTAAGAAGCTTTGCTTCATATGACTCAATTATACAAAGCAGACATAAGCAAATAACAAGATTTGGGAGTCACAAGTACCAATACTACAATATTAGATGCTTTAAGGACTACTTTAAAAAGCTACTTAGTGCATACTATAACGCTTTAGGGAAAAAAGTGAGAAGCAATTGTTGTCATTGCATTGTTTAACAAACACTGGGGAAACTACAGCCAAAGGCAGTAGTTTCCCTAAGTCATGAGAACTAGGGTGGCACATAGCATGATTTTCAATGATAGGTGGAAGAAAATTTTCACAGGCTTCCTCCAGAGGCCACACAGAAGACTCATGTTTCTTTGTCTCTGTAAATGCCAGCAGCATCATGCAGAGAAGCAGCTGTGACCCAGCAGCCTAACTAGATGCTGGCACCTTGCAACACCCTAAAGATAATATTCTTCCAAAAGCCAAAGCTGTGCAAGTCCTGTAGTTGGTTTGGGAATGCCTGATTTTTCTCCAAAGAAACTCAGCTTGCCCTCAGGGCATGCCCCAGGACAATGAGAAAAAGATGTTTTAATATCACAGGGTTTCTTAGAATTCTTTCTTCTTAGGTGAAGGTCAGTATAAGCACCAGTCTAGAGGTAATAGGAGTCAGTGACCTAGCTTTTTTGCACTCATTTCCCACTATTTAAAGTATCCAAAGACCTTTAGTAAAGTTTAATGCAATCATTGGGATAACTGCCCTACAACTGTATTAACAGAGGCTTGGGGCTGGCGCTGTGGTGTAGTAGGTAAAGCTGCCATCCGCAGTGCCAGCATCCCATATGGACACCGGTTCGAGACCCAGCTGCTCCACTTCTGATCCAGCTCTCTGCTATGGCCTGGGAAAGCAGCACAAGACGGCCCATGTCCTTGGGCCCTTGCACCCATGTGGGAGACCCAGAAGAAGCTCCAGGCTCCTGGTTTCGGGATGGCCCAGCTCTCAGACTGTTGTGCCCATTTGGGGAATAAACCAGCAGATGAAAGATCATCTCTCTCTCTCTGCCTCTACCTCTCTGTAACTCTGCCTTTCAAATAAACAAACAAATCTTAAAAAAAAAAAAAAAACAGAGGCTTACCTTCACCTTAAAATGACACTAGCTGAATATCAACTTTTATCTGACTAGGTACAAACAGGATCATTCTAATTGAAGAACCATTTTTTTCAATAATTATACACATATTTTGCAAATAAATCAATTTAATATCCCTTATATTTCAGTAAGGGTTTTTTTGCTTCAAATTCTAGAATTTAATAATATAGTTATTTTCATTGTATCTAGTTTAACTGTCACCCACCAGCGTTAAATAATATTTGTTTTCCACGTGCAGTAGAGGCATCAAGCTCTTCCTTTAAAATAAACAGAATTTGGGGTGGGCATTTGGTATGGTGGTTAAGACACCACTTGGGATGCCACATCTCATATCAGGGTGCATGGATTCAAGCTCTGACTCTACTACCAATTCCAGCTTCTTGCTAAATGATGCAAATTTCAGATACCCTGCTATAAGTGAGATAATTTCACAGAATTTGTATTCCTAACACATTTCATTTGTATCTTGTATCTCAGGACATAGTAGAACAGTATGAATTATTTTCCAGTTAGAATTAAGAGAAAACAGATGACTTTTCAAGATTCAGTCTTATTTTAGTCAATTCTAGGAAAACAAATGTAACTCCCACTTCTTGCAGCTACTGCCTTTTTGAAAATCCTTGAGGTTTAATTACTTTTCAGGGCTGAACAAGAAGTACCAATTTGTCTTTCAGGTAGATATTCTGCTTGGTTTGTATGGGAGGTAAGGAATTTTCCTTTTAGTAAGACATACTTAGAATTACAAATAAAATGGGCACCAAGGGAAGGAATCAAGGAAGAATGCATGAGAAAACTGCACACACAAGACATATAAACAGACAGCTATGACGAAGCTTAATGCAGTGTTTTTCAAAATGTGTTCCATAGGCCACTTTTCACAGAATCAGTCAGGATGTTTATTTAAAATGTTGACTCTTGGGCCCTATCACAGACTTTATTAAAAAACCAAGAAGATGCTTTTGTAGTAAGCCTCCCAGACACTTTATACAGAGATTAATATTTCCTTAAATTACTTTTTAAGAACTTGCCAAAAACCAAATAAAACATTGTCATATAGGATGGTCAGAGAAAGTTTATTTGGCCTTAAGTGGATCATTTCACTGCACAACTGTGGCAATTTCAATTGTCACTCACCTAAAGCCTAATGAGAAAATCTCCTGTAACCAAATCCTACAGTCACCTAAATGCACATACATGCTAAAACAACTATTTTTATGAGAACCTACAGTTGATTTCCAGAAGGCAAACACATGTGAAGAATCCCTGGAGGAAAATCTGAGAGGCTGGTCTGGCTGTTTCTCAAAAGCTTCCAGCCTCTATGAATAATAAACTGGCACATATGCTTTCCCCTTCTATAGCAAGCAAAGCTCTTTTCAGTAAAGAATAAAAGGATGCAAACACTTGGAAAAGGAAGGATGTTGATTTATTATTATATCCATTCTCTCATACCATGCTATTTTACCAAATAGTATATTGAAAAACTTTAGGTTACAGTGTTTCAAATTATGACTAAATATTGCTGTGTGGTTTTCAATCACAAGTTTAGCTACTATAAATTAGAATACATCTAGATTTCATTCATAAGTTGCACCCTTTCCAACACACCCTATTACCAATAGAAAAATTCATTATTATAAAAGTGTCAGTAAAGTTTCCCAACAAAATAATGAGTTTATTTTCTTCACTGAGAAAATAATATTAAAGTTCAAATATTAAGAATATTCAGATAATAATCTAAAAGACTAATGAAGGTTATCTTTTTTTTTTTTTTTTTTTTTTTTTTTTTTGACAGGCAGAGTGGAGAGGAAGAGAGAGACAGAGAGAAAGGTATTCCTTTTCTGTTGGTTCACCCTCCAATGGCCGCTGCGGCCGGTGTGCTGCCAGGAGCCAGCTGATTCTCCTGGTCTCCCATGGGGTGCAGGGCCCAAGGACTTGGGCCATCCTCCACTGCACTCCCGGGCCACAGCAGAGAGCTGGCCTGGAAGAGGGGCAACCGGGACAGAATCCAGCCCTCCGACTGCAACTAGAACCCAGTGTGCCGGTGCTGCAGGCGGAGGATTAGCCTATTGAGCCGCAGCACCGGCCGTGAAGATTATCTTTTCAAAAAAAGATTTATTTATTTGAAAGTCAAGACTGACAGAGAGAGAAGGAAAAACAGAAAAATATCTTCCATCTGTTGGTTCACTCCTTAGATGGCCACTATAGCCATGGCTATGCAAAGCCAAAGCTAGGAGCCAAGAGCTCCATCCAGCTGTCCCACATTGGGTGCCAGGGGGCCAAACATTTGGTCCATCTTCCCCTGCTTTCCCCAGGCCATTAGCAGGGAGTTGGATGAGAAATGGAGCTGCAGGGACATGAACTGGTGCACATATGAGATGCCACCACCTCGGGCAGTGCTTTTACCAGTCACGGCACACTGCAACGGTAGCCCACAAAGATTCTTTTGAAATCAAAACATTTCATTGTAGCCTAGAAAAGAGCTATGCATGAAACTCATTATAAAATGTATTAAATACATAGATATATCATGTATAATATATAATATTTTAGACTCATCAAATATATTTAGTTATTTAATCAGGAACTACTATATGAAATAGGTACTACGTTACTTTATTTTACAGATGATGAAAATAAGACATAAGGAGAATAAATAACTTGCCTAAAGAGACAAGATATTAAGCAAAGCAGCCAGGATTTCAGATAGATAATCTACTTCTACAACCCACTGTCCTAATGATTATACCAAATATACTATATTGCCTCTCTTCTCCTTAAATAATAATGAATTGAGTATATAAAGATGCTATCTTAAAATAGTTGGAAAACATGATTTACTTAAGGTGATGAAACAAATAAAGACTGGTTTTGTCTTTTTAAAAAACTAATTCCCAATATATCACTGCTTTTCCAAAAGTTATTTTAAATAAGTCAAAGATTTAAATGTAGGAGCCAGCACTGTGTACAGAGGGTTAACACCATCTGTGATGTCAGCATCTCATATTTGAAAGCCAGTTCTAGTCCCAGCTGCTCCTTTTCAAATCCAGCTCCTTGATAATGTGCCTGGAAAAGCAGACAGATGACCCAAGTACTTGGTCTCTACCTTCCACATGGGAGACCCAGATGTAGTTCCTGGTTCCTGGTTTTGGCCTGCCCCAGCCCTTTCTGTTGTGACCATCTAGCAGGTGAAACAGACAATGGAAGATCTGTGTCTCTCCCTCTCTCTGTTAATTTGCCCATCAAATAAATAAATACATCTTTTAAAAAAAAGATTTAAAAGCAAAGGAATGAAAGCATAACAGAAATCTTTTGTAAAAAACCTAAATGGAAAGAACCTTCTAAAAACTCAACATTGTAATTTAAAGTTCACGTACAGAAAGCAAACACACACACACACACACACACATTCAAAAGAACAAGCCAAACACAAAAATCAGTAATCGTAACATAACATACAGGGGGCTAATTTCATTCATGTACAAAGACTTCACATAAAGCAATAAGAAAATGACAACACAAAAAAAGTAATGGATTTTATGGTATCTGAATGACATTTCAATAACAACAAAATGGGCAAAGTACATGCTTCAAGTCACAGAGAAGACTTTGGATGTTCCCAACACAAAGAAATCATATATATGCCAATTAGTGATCATTACAGACTATATACATGTATTGGAATATCACACTGTTACCCCCATAAACATGTCAATTACTATGTGCATTTTTTTTTAAATGGATTAGCATCTTAGGAAATTTTTTTGAGATTCTTTTTTACTTTACTTGAAAGAGTTAAAAAGAAAATAAAAATCTAAAAAAACACAAAGGGAAAAAAAAATGACCAAATCTATGTACCTACCTGGTTTTCACTTAGAAAACCAGACCAGACATAAACTGCTAAAGACCTCCAGAAAAGAAAAGCGTTAGAAAGCTGTAACTATAGATTCAGGGATATAAAATCTTTTTCTGTCAAGGGCCATTTCAGTATTTATACATTTTTCAGGGGCCATACAAAATTACCAATTTAAAAATTAACTTGCTATAGATTTAATTGAATTTTGAGTTACAACCCGCAGTTGTCTTGGAGGGATCAGATCTAATGATTTTGTGGTCAGACATTTCGCACCCCAGGATTCAAACAGAATGCTTACCCATACTTTCCAAAAAGTGAAACTGTTGTTCCTCCCACAGGCACTGCTTTTCCTGGTCCATACACATCCCATATGGTCAGGGCCACTTGGGCATTCCTGGGTAGATCGGGGTATTTCACGGGTAGTCTCAGCCATTCATTCCAGCTATGGAAATAATGTTAACACAAGCATATAAATTATCTTTTAAATTAACAAATCATGGAGGGGCCGGCGCCGCGGCTCAATAGGCTAACCCTCCACCTTGCAGCGCTGGCACACCAGGTTCTAGTCCTGGTCGGGGCGCCAGATTCTGTCCCGGTTGCCCCTCTTCCAGGCCAGCTCTCTGCTGTGGCCCGGGAGTGCAGTGGAGGATGGCCCAAGTCCTTGGGCCCTGCACCCCATGGGAGACCAGGAGAAGCACCTGGCTCCTGCCTTTGGATCAGTGCAGTGCACCGGCCGCAGCGCGCCAGCCGTGGCGGCCATTGGAGGGTGAACCAACGGCAAAAGGAAGACCTTTCTCTCTCTCTCTCTCACTATCCACTCTGCCTGTCAAAAAAAAAAAAAAAAAAAAAAATCATGGAAAGCATTGTGGAGCAGTGTCTAAGCCACTGCATGTGACATCCACATTCCATATCAGAGTGCTTGGTTCAAGTTCCAGCTACTCCCAATCCAGCTCCTTCAAAATGCTCCTGAGAAGCAGCAGATGACAGCTTAAGTAGTTGGTTGAGTCTCTGCCACCCACGTGGGAGACCTGGATGGAGTTCCTAACTCCTGACTTTGACCTGGCCTACTCCTGGCTGTCGCAGCAATTTGGGGAGTGAACCAGCAGATATAAGATCTCTCTGCTTCTCCCTCTGTCACTCTGCCTTGTAAGCAAGCAAGCGTGTGAGTGAGTAAGTAAATAAATGAATCTACTAAAAATGACTTCATTAACAGACCATACAAGAAGAAAGTGTTTCAAAAAGAGTAAGTTACTACTCTAAATATACAGTAGTCACTCCAATCTCAAATACAGCAGACACTTCAATTTCAAATACAGCAAATAATAAGAGCCCATGAAAAATGACACTTCAATTCTTCAATCAAGAAACTCAGCCAACATTAATAACACAGAATGGAACATGATAATAGATAATAAAACGTGGAAAGACATTTTAACCTGTTTTGAATCAAAGTGTGATTTTCCTTAACTATTTTCCAGAACGTGATTTTACATTATAAAGATAAAATACTCAAAATTATTCATATTATGTCAAAGCACTGCTTTTTTTCCATGTGAGACTTTTCTGCTCTTCAAGTGATTTCATTAATGCTGTTAACACTTAGCTACTATTGCTTTATGTTTTTAAACCCTGTCTGTATACAATAAGTTATCTCACTAAGGGATGTTTGCTGTTAATGTAGTAATGACAGCACAGCTCTTTTTTTCTTAAACCCTCTATTCATCTGTCTAAACTTTCTTCTGCATTTAAATTTCACACTGAATTCACTTCATAATTGCAACTCCCTTAAAACAGCAGATGATTTTAAAATCCCAAAAGAATACTGTACAAACAATATACAAAATAATATCCAGCAGACTCACAGAATTCCATTTCTCTCCATTAACTCAAAATTATTCTAGTTACTAAAAATTACTCTCAGAGGGTTATCTAAAAGTCTAGATTAAATATATTTGCATCAATAAGAAATTTAATAGAATTTTCAAAAACTGACACAACAAATCATTCACATCCACCAAATTTAAGGACCTCCGGGAAAATCAGACCTGGCTATCAATATAAGGAAGCAAAAAATCATTAAATCTTTTTCTTCTATCAAGTTCTTAAAAAAATTAAGTCATATGCTTAACAAAGTCATTATCTACAACAGATAAACTTGAACATCTAAATACATCCATTTAATTACTATCCACATGGTAGGACAGACTGAAAAAGGAAATACTAAGCAGCAGCATATTTGCCAATCAATAAACTACAGAGGAAACTAACACCCACTAAAGTTAAAGAGAAAAATCAGTGATAATATCCAAAATGAACTGGGAAATTTCTCACCTCTTTATTCTGAACCAACACCTATGACCAGTCATTCACCTCAAATTTTTTATTACCCAATATCAGCTCCCAAACCTCTCCTTAAAGCAAATCAACTGTAATCTGTTTTTCATATAGGACTTTTGCAGAAGAGCTGTTTTAGGAAAATGATTCTGCAGCTAAGCAGTTTGAAAACTGCTCTAGATATTCTAAAATTTACTTAGTACCATTTTGTTCACTCCGTCCCTAAGAATCATCTTTTCCCCATGCCCAAACCTCATTAGTCTCAAGAGTAAGTCATCCGCAACATTCAAGAAATTTCCAGATTGTAAAGCCTAAATCTGAATGCCAAGGGCACACCATTGTACTAACTCTCTCTCTCTCTTTTTTTTTTTTTTTTGTGTCAAAGATTTATTTATTTATTTGAAAGGCTGAGTTACAGAGAGGTGCAGGGCAGGGGGTGGCGAGAGAGAGAGCAAGTGAGCAATAGAGAAAGACTTCCATCGCTGGTTAACTCCTCAGATGGCTGCAATGGCCAAAGCCATGCTGATCTGAAGCCAGGAGCCAGGAGCTTTTCCTGGGTCTCCCAAATGGATGCAGGGACCCAAGGACTTAGACCATCTTTTACTGCTTTCCCAGGCCATAGCAGAGAGCTGGATTGTAAGTGGAGCAGCTGTTTTGTCTCAAACCTGCTCCCATATGGGATGCCCACACTGCAGGCAGCAGCTTTACCCACTCTGCCACAGCGCCAGCCCCCAACTCTCTAGTCTCACTAATACACCATTACCAAAAAAAAAGTACAGGGACCAGCATTGTGGCATAGCAGATTAAGCTGCCACCTGCAGTGCTGGGATCCCATATGCGTGCCAGTTCAAGTCCTGGCTGCTCCACTTCCGATCCAGCTCCGTGCTAATGCACCAGGGAAAGCAGAGGAAGACGGCCCAAGTGTTTGGGCCCCTGCACCCATGTCCAAGGCCCAGAAGAAGCTCCTGGCTTTGGCCTGGCCCAGCCCCAGCTGTTGTGGTCATTTGAGGAGTGAACCAGCAGATGGAAGACTTCTCCCTTTCTCACTCTCTCTCTGTAACTCTGCCTCTCAAAATAAGTAAATCTTTTTTTAAAAAATCACACTATTACATCCTCTATGGCATTTAAATTCTAGTAGTTGTTATTTTACTTCAATGTGTGTAGTGCGATTTCTAATCTATTATGATATAAAGTAAAATAAAAGTGTCCTTAATAATGTAAACTGCATGCCTACTAGTAATTATTCACATTAAAAAACTGGGAAATCTGTAGTATGTACATCTACAGATAAGAATCTGCCTTAAATATAATTTTTTTAAAACATAAATTTTATTCATTTGAAAGGCAGAGTTACAGAAAGAGGCGGGGAGATAGAGAGAGAGATCTTCCCTCCGCCAGTTCATTCTCCAAATGGCCGCAACGGCCAGGGCTGGACCAGGCCGAAGCAAGGAGCCTGAAGCTTCTTCTGGGTTTCCTACATGGGTGGCAAGGGCCCAAGTACTTGGGCCATCTTCCACTGCTTTCCCAGGCACATTAGCAGGAAGCGGGATCAGAAGTGGAACAGCCAGTTCTCTAACTGGTGCCCATATGGGATGCCTGTGTCACAGGCAGAGGCGGTTAACCTCTAAACTACAACGTGGACCCCTTAAGTATAATTTTAAAAAGTACAAGTTTGTCTCACCATGGAATCTCCTATTACAGTACATTATAGAATAGGAAATAATAGGATACACCTGATAAATTTAATTTTAGAACTCTCTTAGGGCCAGTGCCATGGCATAGCAGGTTAAGCCTAAGCCTGTGGTGCCAACACCCTATATAGGCATTGGTATGAGTCCCAGCTGCTCCCTTTCCAATCCAGCTCTCTGCTAATTGCCCAGGAAAGCAGTGGAAGATGACTCAAGTGCTTGGACTCCTGCACTCACACGGGAGACCTGGAAGAAGCTCTTGGCTTCTGGCTTCAGGTTGGCCTAGCTCTGGCCATTAAGGCCATTTGAGGAGTGAACCAGCGGATGGAAGACCTCTCTCTATCTCTCCCTCTCCATCTGTAACGCTGCCTCTCTAAATAAATAAATATAATTCTTAAAAAAAAAAAGACTCACTATGAAAAAAAAAAGAACTCTCAAAACTATCACACAGAAATCAAACAGATTTAAATAATTTGGAATCTCACAATATCCCAAATACAATAGGAAATGCAAAAAATTTGTATGGCAAGAGATCCTATTATGGTATAATTTCTTTTTTTCCACACTAAATATTTCTCTTAAGGAAGCATTTTGAAAAATGCTGGCTGTATAAAGTTTTTGCCTTCATTGATTTTACAGGGCCAGTTTTTGTTCTGATAAATAGACAATAAGTTCAACTCAAATACTAAACAAAAAGATATACAAAATCTGCAAACTTTTCTCTTAATCTAAAAGAATATCATGGGAAAAAAAAGCCCACCTTCATGTTACTTCAATCAAAATAGGCTATTTTTCCTAAACTATTTTCTACACAGCGTCTTAGAGCTTTTATTTTCAAAAAGCCATTTTGTGAGGCCAGCGCCATGGCATACTAGGTTAATCCTCCGCCTGCGGTGCTGGCATCCCATATGGGCACCGGTTCTAATCCCAGTTGCTCCTCTTCCAGTCCAGCTCTCTGCTGCGGCCCGGGGAAGGCAGTGAAGGATGGCCTAGGTGTTTGGGCTCCTGCGCCCGCATGGGAGACCAAGAAGAAGCACCTGGTTCCTGGCTTCGGATTGGCGCAGCGCTGGCCATAGTGGCCATTTGGGGAGTGAACCAATGGAAGGAAGACCTTTTTCTCCATCTCTCACTGTCTATAACTCTACCTGTCAAAAAAAAAAAAAAATCCTTTCTGGCCAACCTCAGTTTAAAAAAAAAAGAAACCTCTAAGACAACTTAGTGAGTACGGTACATTGTTTTAGGTATGATATGGTATTGCAGTTATGTTTTTAAAGATATATAGGGCCCAGCACTTAAGAGCCAGCATCCCATACAGTGTCCTGGCAACTCCACTTCAGATGCAGCTCCCTATTAATCTGCCTGGGAAAGCAGCAGAAAATGGCCTAGGTCCTAAGGCCCCTGCCACCCACATGGGAGACCCAGAAGTTGTTCCCAGCTCCTGGCTTTGGCCTGGCCCAGGCCCGGCCATGGCAACCATTTGGGAGTGTACCAGTGAATTAAGGTATCTCCCACTGTCTCTCTTTCTCTCTCTCTCTATAACTCTCAAATAAATAAATAAAATCTTTACAAGAAAAAGATAAAAATATCTACAAAAATACTTACTTAAGATGATATAATCTTTAGAATTTGCTTCAAAGCTCTGGTAGGAATACAAGATCTGGCACAAGTAACTAGTTAGTATTTAGGTAATATGGATGTAGAAATTTATTCCATTATATGTAGGTTTCAAATTATATTCAAATAATATTCATTATTTGTAGGTTTCAAATTGTCCAGAATAACATATATTAAATATATACACATTTCTGTGTACGTGTGAATAAAACCACTAAAAAACTACTAAAGAAATTACACAATTAAAATGCTTGGTTTTGATGTAGTCAGATCACCAAAGCTCAGGCTTCTCCACTGGTATAGAGTTGTATCCTCAGCAGCATAGCCTGGCTATCTGTGTGACCACATTTTGTCTTCTACAAACAATGTGAGTATAACCCTCTTCCTTAAGAACATTCCACCTTGTATCCTGCACTGATCCTACCTTGATGCTGAATAAAATTCACTGACTGAAATTTAGAACACCCAATAGTCTATCAGGCAAGAGCTGTCAAGAAGTAAGATTAAGGACCCACGATATGAAAACAAAGCCTTCCATTCATGGTATTTTCCCTGAATCCCAACAGTTTGTTAATGAACCATGCTGAATAAACCATGAACCTAAAAGCAAGACTCATGTGTGCAGTTATAATATCTGAATGGATGATACAAGATCTCCTTCTAAAGATCTGAGCTCCAAAATACAAGTTGGACATCATTTCAGGCTATCCAGAAGTGTTTATGTGTTCAGATGCACAGAATGGTAAAAAGTTTACACATGTTACAGATATGGTTTTGATTTTGGTAATGTAATTCACTTTCATTTCAATTGCAGTTATAACTATATGTTTGTATGATACTGCTTTCAACGCTCTTATTAATAAGCATAGGTAGAAAATTCCCCTGTATTCTCTATAAAATTACTCTCTCAACCTCTATAAAGAAATGGAATAAGAGTCTGAAATCTATCATGTGCAAGAAAACAACTTACTTCCATCTTGTACTAAATGCCTTGTAAGATGTTCTCACCGGCAAGGCCAGAGGCTTTCCTTCTGCAAAAACTTGACACGTAACATAAAGGTCAGAGCATGTATCTTGGTATAACCCTGAAAACTTCAACATTGGATCTTCTAGGACAGCTTTATAACTCTTTTGTTCTCTCTTCCCTTCCAAGCTTCCTCTGAAAGCACAAAAACAATGCTTTAGACATACATTTATTAAGCAAATACTCACATGCTCAACAAATACTAAGAAGAGTTTATGTTTATATCAAGGAAATCTGATCACTACTGAACAATATTTTCTTGCATAAGAAATTAGTTATTTTACCTATGAAAAGGGTCTCTTAAAATCCTAACATACCTAAGATTATTCTTATCTTCATCAACAAATTTTTTCCATTTTAGGCATCTTAATTTTACGTAAGTGTTTGACCTAGCAGTGAAGACATCAGTTGGGTTGCCTACACCCCATGTGAAAGTACCTGAGCTGGAGTACCCCTGTAAGATGCCTGAAATGAGTCTGAACAACAAAAGTAAGTGGGAGTTAAAAAAAAAAAAAAAAAAAAAGTAGGAAGTCATCTAAAAGGGAAAGAACAGCATTATATAAATGCTGTGTCTGGTAATTTCAAGTTGTTCAATATTAACCAAAGCAGAAAGCTTATATGGGGAAGCAAAAGATGAGAATGAAAACTTGTGGCTGAACAATGAAACTAAGTGGCCACCAAATTCATTTCAGTGCCTAGCACAAAACAAACATTTTAAAAATATGTTAACTGAATGACTTGAAGAGAAAATGACATAATCAGATTTGTCTACACGATTCTTCTGGCTGCAGCACAATATACTGGAGAAGTTTACTGAAAGCAACAGTTGGAATACTTACCATCAAAAGCAAAAGGAAAAAAGTATGTTACTGAAACAGTGGGGTAAGAGGAGCGCGAAACAGAGATTTAGCAGGTAGATTTAAGACACCTTAGTGAATGATGCAACAGAAAAAATAAGAGGTGTCACAGTTTTCTGACTTAAACTGGACAGAGGATGTGAACAATCAACAAAATAGGGTGACCGAAAATAAAGAAAGTCAAAGGCAAAGGGGTAGGTTAACAATGTGCTCAACTTTGGAAAGTTGCCTTTGTAGTTCTTTGGGACATGTTAAATGACCACGTTTTGTGGGCCACGAGAAAATGTATTTAGAATGTACTGCAGCCATGCAGCCCTTTCACTGAGAATGATGATGTGGTCATTAATTTGTGAGCTTTGGCAACAGTTCTATACTACTACTTACACTGGACAGACTTCCAACTCAGTTTTACTCCTGTTATTATATCAGTTCCATCAATCTCATATCAGGATATTACGCTCTTCAAATCCAGTGCCCCATTTTCCTTCAAGATTTTCCCCCTTATCTTCTTGGTTCTTTACCAACAGTCTTCTTTATTTTCAACTCACTTTCAACTTCTCTGCCTTCACAATGCCAAACTGCTCAAAGATTCAACTGACGCCTCTATCACCTCCCGCAGTACTAATAACTACTACACTCAAGTGCTCAACAAACGAGCACAAAAAGTACTGCCAACAACCACATCTACCTGTATCTTCTCCATAATTTTTGCAGTCCCAATTCCACCCTCAGCCCCGTTCCAAACTAAAGATGTTCCTCTTATTTACGGAAGGACTATGAATTTACTGCGCCTTTTCCTCATCTTTAAAATGAGACAGTAAGAACTCCTCAAAATGTTAAACATCAAAATTTTCTGAAGACTACGGAACCGAAGGACTAGTCCTACTGCTGTCCTTCTCAGAAACCATGCCCTCAATCCGCCCACACAACCCGTCTCCCCGATCCACGCTCCTTCGCTTTCCAAGCCACTGCCCTCCGGGTTGCCCCCAGTCCGGGCTTTCCGGGCAGTCACCATCTTCTCTTCCCCCGCTCCTCACCCCTTACCGGCACCTGTCTTCCCGTCCCTTCGCCCCAGCAATCTCACTTCCTGTTCCCAGTGTTCTCTTACATCTTAAGCTGCACGTTGATGTCCAGATCACAACTGTAGATGTAGTGAAACTTCTCTGCTTCCCCCATGGCACTCTCGCAAAATCAACACGTCCGGAGGAAAGCTAAACACAGGAAAAACTCCAAAAAACAACCCGCTGACCTACATCGCTACATTTCACAAGCACTTCCGGTTCCGCCTCTCGACCCTCGCACCGCCAATCCCGACCCAGAGCGCCGCCCCAACACAGCGGAACTCCACGCCCAGGCACTACTACTGCGCATGTGCAAGCTTCGCTCACCATCTTGCTTAAGGGTAACTAGAAGACGGAAACGCAGCCTAATTGGTTACATGCCAGTCTTCCTGTCCGGAGAAGACAAACTTTTCTTTATTAAGAAAAAGAGCCGTTATTTGAGCTCGAAGTGTACCTAAAATAAATCCAGAAGGGAACTCGAGTCAAAAATGTATTGTAAAAACTTTTATTGGATGGTGTATAAACAAGGAACGAGGACAAAAATGAGAATTTTGCCAAGCTTAAATTCCACTGCTTGGAAGACACCCTGAAAACACCTGATTGGATTGTGATGTAAACATGAAATATATCTTTGACATTAAATGAGGTTAAGTGAGTGAAATTTGGGATCATATTATTAGAGTATTCAGCTATTTTGGCTATTATACCTCCTTACTATTCTGTTCATATTATTATTTTCTACCATCTCACATAATTCCTCTGCTTAAAGTCTTCAAAATTCTTTCAAATATTTTAGGATGTGGAAGTAAACAAAAACCACATAAATAAGACAAGCAAAGCAGTTTATTCAGCGTTTGCCATAACAAAAGAGTCACACCATCATTAGCTTGGTGGTGACTCAATTGCAAGCACAAGAATATAAACGCTTTGTAGCAGGAAAAAGGTATGACCAGATTGGAGGTTGTTGGCATGAGGAATCTGTAGTTATCAAATCCTCATCATTATGGGCAGAGTGCTATAGGGGTTGAACTTTGGCTCCCTGGAGTTACTGCTGTAGATTGTGGGTCAGGTTTCAGGTTTCTCTTTTTTATATTTGGTCTTGGCCAATGTTGCTTTAGTGTCAAGGATAAAGACCAAAGTGCAGCCAACAGTTTTGGTTGTCCATCCCTCCCCCTTAATTTTTGTTCCCTTTTTACCTGTCAACAGAGTTTTCCCTCCTTTCTTTGCATGAAGGATGTCATGATGACATGAAATCTGGAGTTTCTACAACCCTCTATGGATTTAAAGATGTGGGCTTGAAAATAAAAGCCAAAATACTGAAGTTGGCAAAATGTTATTAAAGAGGACCATGCCTCTTTAATAATAGTACAGAGCTACTAAATAATTCAGAAATTGTCTACATCTCCATTTCTTATTAACTAAATAAAAAAGTATGCTTATGAAGTAAGCCACATTTCCAGTTGTTAAATGTTTCCATTACATACAACTAGAAACACACTGATTCTCAGATTCTGCCTCATATGGCAGTCTTCAAGTGCTCAGTTTGATGAAAAACTGTAGAAATTCCCATCAACTGTGGGTCTTTACAAACCATTCTGGACCCTGGAAGAATTTCCATCATCGTCTTCATTCCTGCAAAGGAACTGCTACTGTTATATTTGCAATTGAGGCCTAAAATCACTCCTCCTGAATGCCACCTTTCTTCTTGTTTTCTTTCAAAGCACTTGCAAAAGTTTCTAACACAATAATTTGGTTGATGGCTATCTTGTCAACAAGATTAGAAACTTTGTGAGGGAAAGATTTGTAGCAATGTTACTTATTGATTGTTGTGGATAGTGTTTGTTTCCCCCCAAAATTCACATGTTGAAATATAATACATCTGGCCCGACCCTGTGGCGTAACAGGTAAAGCCGCCACCTGCAGTGCCGGCATCCCATGTGGGCGCCGGTTCGAGTCCCGGCTGTTCCGCTTCTAATTTAGCTCTCGGCTATGGCATAGGAAAGTGGTAGAGGATGGCCCAAGTCCTTGGGCCCCTGCACCCAAGTGGGAGACCCAGAAGAAGCTCCTGTCTCCTGGCTTCGGATTGGCTCAACTCCAGCTGTTGCGGCCAGTTGGGGAGTTAACCAGCGAATGGAAGACCTCTCTCTCTCTCTCTGCCTCTCCTTCTCTCCTGTGTAATTCTGACTTTCAATTAAATAATAAATAAATAAATAACATCTTTAAAAAAAAAAGAAATATAATACCTCTATGACAGTATCTAAAGATGGGGTTTTGGAAAGTAATTAGTCATGAGGGATGTGTTTAATTTTATCTTGTCAACTTGAAGGATTAAGGAATTCCTAGAAACCTGTAAAGGCATTTTTTGAATATGTTTGTGAGGGTCAGATTAGTATGTGATCCTAAGTGAACTGGATGGGAAGACTGAGCCTTGATGTCAGCAGGCACCATCAATGGACTGGAGAGACTAAATGGAAAGATGGTTTTGAGTTCTCGAGGAGACAGACCTGAGAGGTGCTGGATTCCTTTCTCTGAAGTCATTTGCTCACATTTGGACTCCAGGACTATGCCCACAGCACCCTTGTTAAAACTCAGATTTTTTTGGCTCTGAACTGAAACTCACATCCTCAATTTCGTTGATAACGAGGCCTTTGGACTTGGAATGAGCCAGGTTACCAGAGTCCCAGGCTCTCCAGCTTGCAGACAACCCATTGTGAAACTTCTCAGCTGTCAGAATCACATGAGCCAAACCCCTCAATAAATTTTCCTTCATATATTTATGTACATATTCTATTAGTTATGTATCTCTAGAGAACCCTGACTAATGCAAGGGAGCTTTCATGTGTGGGATTATCTCTTATAAAAACAGGTGAAATAACTTCCATGTATTCTTGCCATGTGAGGATACAATGAGAAGTTAGCAGTCTGCAAATAGGAAGAGGATCCTCACCTGAACCCAATCATGCTTACACCCTGACATCAGACTTCCAGTAAATGTTTGCTATTTAAGTCACCCAGGCTATGGTAACCTGTTACAGCAGCCCAAAATGACAAAGACACACTGTGCCCAGTTGTTTACTTCCTAGTCTAGAGCATGTGTTAAAAAATAAGGAAAGTGGGGCTGGCACTGTGGCGAAGGGGGTAAAGCTGCTGCCTTCAGTGCTGGCATCTCATGTGGCCACTGTTTCGAGTCTCGGTTGCTCCACCTCTGATCCAGCCCTCAGCTATGGCCTGGGAAAGCAGTAGAGGAAGGTCTAAGTCCTTGGGCCCCTGCGCCCACCTGGGAGACCTGGAGGAAGCTGCTGGCTCCTGCCTTCAGATCAGCACAGCTCTGGCCATTGCAGCCATCTGGGGAGTTAACCAGCAGGTGGAAGACCTTATTCTCTCTTTCTCTCTTTCTTTCTCTCTCTCTCTCTCTCTCTCTCTCTCTCCCTCTCCCTCTTCCTCTCCTCTCTCTGTGTAACTCCTTCAAATAAATAAATAAATCTTTAAAAAATCAGAAAAATAGTAAATGAAGTAAGACTTGAAATACTACTGTGTGTCTGCTGTCTGTCATGTAAAGTGATTTAGTGACGTAAATATTACTATCCAATTTTGCAGAAAAATAATGGCAAGGTAGAAAGTACATAATTAATAGTTAATATGTGAAAAAACCAGTTGTGTCTGACTTCCAAATCATGATATTTTGAGAAACTCTGAGAGAGTATTCCAGACCCATCCTTGAAGTTAGTTTCTGCAAAAGAAAACAAACCATTACTGCATCTTTATAGTTAGCATCTTCTGTGCTGTTTTGCACTGCCATTGATCCCTCTGCTTTATATAGATTATCATCTCAGGTAAACATCTTGTCTGGAACACCAGACAGCACATCAGTATCACACTTCAAGACCAGTTTGAGGCCGGCGACGCGGCTTACTAGGCTAATCCTCTGCCTGCAGCGCCAGCACCATAGGTTCTAGTCCCGGTTGGGGCGCCGGATTCTGTCCCGGTTGCTCTTCTCCCAGTCCAGCTCTCTGCTGTGGCCCGAGAAGGCAGTGGGCCCTGCACCCACATGGGAGACCAGAAGGAAGCATCTGGCTCCTGGCTTCGGATCGGCGCTGCGTGCTGGCTGTAACAGCCATTTGGGGAGTGAACCAACAGAAGGAAGACCTTTCTCTCTGTCTCTCTCTCTCCCTGTCTAACTCTGCCTATCAAAAAAAAAAAAAAAAAAGCCTGTGCTGCAGCTCACTAGGCTAATCCTCCGCCTTGCGGCGCCGCCACACCAGGTTCTAGTCCCGGTCGGGGCGCCAGATTCTGTCCCGGTTGCCCCTCTTCCAGTCCAGCTCTCTGCTGTGGCCAGGGAGTGCAGTGGAGGATGGCCCAAGTGCTTGGGCCCTGCACCCCATGGGAGACCAGGATAAGTACCTGGCTCCTACCATCGGATCAGCGCAGTGCACTGGCCGCAGCGCGCCGGCCGCGGCGGCCATTGGAGGGTGAACCAACAGCAAAGGAAGACCCTTCTCTCTGTCTCTCTCTCTCACTGTCCACTCTGCCTGACAAAAAAAAAAAAAAAAAGTAAACAAAAAAACAGTTTGAACAGTGAAATTATCAATATAAAGCACAAAAATGCAAATACATGGCACTAATTAAACAAAAGGGACAATTGTTTATAGTGTGAGAACTGGAACAAGAAGGCAGAATATCACTTTGACCTCAGCTTCAAACATAGGTATCACACATATCACAATTAAATTTTCATTGTTTTGCACAAATGGCTGCAAGTATTGATTTGGAGATTGCAAATAAATTTTATAGAGTAGTGAATTCATAATAATGTCATTTGTGAATAATGACAATCAACTCTAATTTCCTCAGAAGAGGATGAAGAACTTCTAGAGACTAGTGTGCAAAAGATTTACTGGAGGATTTTTACTAAAATAGAGATTTTTGGCTCAATAATTGTGGCCAATAGGCCTGAGTTACCTCGTTTCTTAAGAATGAGGCCAAAGCTGCCTTGAGTAGTAATAATTTGCACCACCCATTCCTTTTCATTTAGAGACACAGAAATCGAGTTCTGTGGCAAAGAACATACATAGCTAAGGGTCACGCTGATGATTACAGAGTGATGATTATGACTTCACTGTTTTTCCAGAGACTTCATGAGGATGTGGCCCTCTGTGATGCTAACAGGAACCTAATTAAGTATATGGTGAGAAAATCCTAGGAAGCGATGCCTTACTTGGCTGCTCCCTGCTTCGCCCCCTTTCCATTTTTTCCCTGCATCTCTTCATGATTCTTGAAGGCCACTTATAAACTATGGAAGATCTTCTTAAGCTTTCTAAAGATAAGCAAAGCTTTCTAATAGGATTTCTAATAATCTCAGTTAAGGGTTATTTCCATTATCTCCATTATACTTACATTCTACTACACAGAGTTTGTCCTTCCCTTGCTCAAAACTCTTCTGTGGCTAACCAAATCTAAGGAAAAGATTTCTTACCTGGGACTTTTTCATCTTCTAGATTCTTACTCCAGAATTCTTTTGGTGCACTGATTTTTATTGCTGCTTAAGGTGGACTCTGCTTGCACTCAATCCATATATAATCTATGCAACACATGTTTCCTGACATATGTATTGCTGATGCTCTATCTTTTCCCTAAAAAGTCTCCTGTTTGCCCCACTTACTTCAAGAGCCAGCCTCACTCTATTTCAATCCTTTTATCTTTAGCAACAAATTTCCCAAACATGTAAAAATCTTTGAAACTCCTAACTTACTGGCATGGTTGTAAATGTGCATTTGTTACCTCATATCAGTAGCCTGGAGCCAATATTAAATTATCTTTGCAAAATAGCTGCACGTTTATCACTGCACATTCCAGTGACTAACTCTTTCAACAAGTACTTATGTAGCATCTGCCAAGGGCCAAGCATAGTCCTGAAGAGTAAATAAAAAACAGAATCTGTGTCCTTCCTGAGTATACTATTGTAGGAAAAGCAGAAGGCTGAACAATTATAGTCAACCCGTATTATTTTTTAAAGATTTATTTTATTTATTTGAAAGGCAGAGTTAGAAAGGGAGGGAGGCAGCGAGGGAGGGAGGCAGAGAGAGAGGGAGGGAGGGAGAGAGAGAGAGAGAGAGAGAGAGAGGCGGTCCATCTTTACATCTGCTGGTTCACTCCTCAAATGGCTGCAATGGCCAGGGCTGAGCCAGGCCAAAACTAGGAGCCAGGAGCTTCTTCCAGGTCTCCTATGTGGGTGCAAGGGCCCGAGCACTTGGACCATCTTCTGCTGCTTTCCAAGCCAAGAGTTGGATCAGAAACGGAGCAGTTGGGACTTGAACTGGCACCCATAGTGGATGCTGGCAGAGTAGGCAGCAGTTTTACCTACTGTGCCACAATGCTGGCATATTCTACTCTCAGTATTCATGAATTTCACAGCTGCAAATTTTAGTTAATACAGTGCTTTCATAGCCACTCATGGACATGTGAGAAGCAGCAAAGAATTGGCTCCCCATGTGCGTGTTTCCAATGGATGTCAAACACAGCAATGTACTACCTTCTTTTAAAAAAGAGATTTATTTATTTGAAAGGTAGAGGTACTGAGAGAAAGAGAGAGAGAGAGAGAGAGAGAGAGAGATCTTTCACTCACTGCTTCACTCCTCAAATAGGCACAAAGGCTAGGGCTGAGCCAGGAGCCAGGAGTTTCATCTGGGTCTCCCACATAGGTGGCAGGGGCCCAATTACTTGGACCACCTTCTGCTGCTTTCCCAGGCACATTATCAGGGAGCTGGATCAGGAAGTGGAACAACCAGGTCTTGAATCAGCACCCAAATGGGATGCTGGAGTTGCAGGCAATGGCTTAACCCACTGAACCAAATCTGCCCCCTCTTCCACTACTCTTGGAAAAGCCAGGTTTGCTGTAATTTAAATATTCACTTCAATATTCTTGATTTATTCAATATTCTTGAATTCTCTTTTTGACATTATGACATCTATTTGCTTCCACTTTTCTCATTGATTAATGAGCAGAATAAAATTGTTAATATACGTTGATTTTTATATCTTACTGGGAGTCATCATTTTGCCTTTTTCTGAAAATTATCTCTTACATCAATGTGAAGCCCTCAGTGGATGATATGCCAATAAGTGAACAACTGCATGAATAAATCATGTTGTGTAGAGGATGAGCACTCAAGAGGGAAGGCAGTTTCGTTGTATTTAACAACCAAACTGAGAATGACGATACTGAACTTTATCTGAGACCTGAGCTCCTGGAAAAGGTGGTTGCTTAAAAAGTTTCTCACTCTTGTTGATCTGGGGAAATGGCTTACTGCCAGGAACCACCCTTCCTCCTGTAACTTAAAATAATTTGCTAAAAGCCGGCGCCGTGGCTCAATAGGCTAATCCTCCACCTTGCGGCGCCGGCACACCGGGTTCTAGTCCCGGTTGGGGCGCCGGATTCTGTCCCGGTTGCCCCTCTTCCAGGCCAGCTCTCTGCTATGGCCAGGGAGTGCAGTGGAGGATGGCCCAGGTGCTTGGGCCCTGCACCCCATGGGAGACCAGGAAAAGCACCTGGCAGCGGCGGCCATTGGAGGGTGAACCAACGGCAAAGGAAGACCTTTCTCTCTCTGTCTCTCTCTCTCACTGTCCACTCTGCCTGTCAAAAAAAAAAAAAAAATAATTTGCTAAAGAATCTCTTTCTTATTATGACAAAACTCAACACAGATCCTCCAAATTCCCCTTATTTTTCTCATAAATCTTGCCTGAATTGTTTATCGTCCCCAAAGAACCTAGACAGAAATGTTTCCTGTTTGGCTGACTGATTGAAGCTCCTTCTAATTATAAAAACCAGCTGTAAAAGCATTCCACCTATAACTTGTCTACTCTTCCCTGTAGCAGTCTAAGATGAAACCATCCTGATGAGAAACGGTCTGGGGTGTCTTCTCTGTTGCGATAACATGGATAAGAAAAAATCCCTTCCTTGTTGGATTCCTAGATTCCAAGTGGTTCAAAGCAGCTCTAAGATAAAATCAACAATTTAATACACATTTTGTTGGTTCAGTGTTATTTCCTTTTCAACTTTGATTCCAGTGTCAACTATTTGCCTTTTATTTTCTCTTCTGATGGTAGGAGTTTAATCCTGCAATTTTTTTCTTAAGATTTATTTTGTGGGGCCAGTATGGTAGTACGGCAGGTAAGGCTGTCACCTGCGATGATGGGATGATGGCACCCCGTATGGGCACTGGTTAGAATCCCTGCTGCTGCATATCAGATCCAGATCCCTGCTAATGGCTTGGGAAAACAGGGAGGATGGCCCATGTGGTAGGGCCCCTGCACCCATGTCGGAGACCTGGAGGAGGCTCCTGTCTCTTGTCAGTCTGGCTCAGCCCTGGCCACTGTGGCCACCTGGGGAGTGATGCAGCAGCTGGAAGAACTCTCTCCCCCACCCCCTCCATCTCCCCCCTATCTCTATAGTTCTGCCTTTCAAATAAATAAAATAAATCTTAGAAAAATTTTGTTTTTTCTAAAACAAAGCTGGAGAGAGAGGAAGAGACAGAGAGAGAGAGAGAGAGAGATCCTTCAGATCTTTCATCCTGGTTCACTCCCCAATGGCCACAACGGCCAGGGCTGGACCAGGCCGAAGCCAGGAGCTTCCTCTGGGTCCCTTATGTGGGTGCAAGGGCCCAAGCACTCTGGTCATCAGCTGCTTTCCCATGCGTACCAGCAGGGAGCTGGGTCAGAACTGGAGCAGCAGAGACTCGAACCCCAGAAACTGGTGTCCACTAGGATGCCAGTGTCAAAGGTGGCGGCCTTACCTGCCACGCCACAATGCTGGGCCCCATCCTACAGTTTTTACATCTATTGATTAAACATGTTATTGGGAGCCTCTGTAAAGGGGTGGACTTCTCCCTGCACAATACTCTTTAGATAAAAATAACATTTAACTATATCTAACTTATTTATAATTTAAAATAATTCAAAACTCTATGAAGAAGGAGAAATAAATATTCTGCAGGTAAAATTATATAATGTGCTATTTTTGTTTTTAATAGGACTTGACACATAGTTATTTAGTAAAACATGAAACCATTGCACACTCAACTTAAAATTCATGTTCCCAGCCAACCAAATATTCCTGAAAGTATTTATCAATGCAATATACAGAAGCTTTGGATTTTTCTTGCTGCAGAACACACCATTCTAAAATGCAAGTTTTTCTAATACTGATTTGAACAGTGCTGTCATGATGTAAATTCTTTCTACAGTTTGTTGGAGTTTTTTTCAACCTCAAAAGTCATCTCATTTCAAATGAAAAATCTCACTCTTTTTTACTCATTTGAGCCTAAGACTTGCATGTTATACAGGTGAGAAGATGAGAATTATTAGGTGAGCAAATGTTGTAATCCTTACAAGTGAGGATTGTTTTAAGTTGACCAAAACCTTTATTTATCCAAGTCGCGTGGACTACCTAAAATGATGGGGTATATTGCTGTACCCAAGCTACTTTTTATTTAACATGCTTATTTTTTATCTTATTTTATTTATCTACTGTTACATGTGGACTTGCTTTTCCCACCTCACATTGACCAGATATTGGCATTCAAAAAAAAAAAAAGTACTGATGTCAATTTGCCTACCCTTTTTTTTCTTTTTTTTTTTTTTAAGATTTATTTTACTTTAAAGGCAGAGTTAGAGAGAGAGGGACAGAAAAAGACATAGAGATTCCTCCATCCTCTGGTTTACTACCCAAAGGGCCACAACAGCCGGAGCTGGGCCAAAATGAAGCCAGGAGCCAGGAGCCTCTCCAAGCCTCCCACATGGATACCAGGGCCCAAGCACTTGAGCTAGCCTCCTCTGCTTTCCCAGGGAGCTGGATCTGAAGAGGATGGGATGCAATGCCCCTGTAGGAGGCGGCTTAACCCACTATGCCACAGCAGGGGGGCCCAAATTGTTTATCTTTTAAGTAGTGGCTGTTTGGTGGTGGCAGTGAGAATTTGCAAATCCATGTTTTTATTGATATACTAATCTTTTAAATACTGAGACAAAAAGCAAACTAAATAAACTTGGAGCATCTCTTTGGAGCAACTCAGATAACTAAGTTTCTCCAACAGTGAGTTAATAAGTTCAGTGTTCCTGATGCTCCAGGGAAGAATAATAATTCAAAGGATAATAATATAAAAGACATCAATCACAAGTTCTTATTTTGCACAAAATCAGAAGTTTGGGGAAGGGGCATGAGCTTCTGAGACCCAATTTTGTAAGTTCAGGTGGTAAGGAAGATAGGCAGAGACTCAGAGAAAAGATTAAGAAAGAGAAACATAACACTATCCTACTGATTCCTGTGCTGCCCAATTTTATGCCTAAGGAGGCAGGCAGGGCCATGGGCAAGACTTGAATCATAGAGTGAGTTCATGAACTCTTTTCTTTCTTTCTTCTTCCCTCACCACACCCCATCAGTCAGAGATTATGTCTGCACCCAGGCAAGTCTGTCTCCATCATTATGAAGCCTGGCTGCTTCATGATGTAAATCTGCATTTTAACAAAGAAAGAGAGAGGGGAAGACAAAATAGGAGAAAGAGAGAGAGACGCCTGGGGCAGGGTCATCCTCTGACCTCAGGCAATCATCGTTCCAGGCAGAGCAGTCCCAGGACCAAGCCTAGGCGAAAACAAACACTTCTGCCCCAACAGCTGCTAACTTGCCTCCTGCCTTTTAAAGGAGAGGCTTTCTCCCGTGCCTGCCTAATGAGTGCTGCCTGCCACTCCCAGGCAGATTTACAGCTCAAGAGCCCCCTGCACACACATTGAGCTCTTCTCTCTACTTTGCACTTCAAGAACTTTGGAAGCTTCAGGGGAAATAAGGATTCAGGATTCTTTTTTTCTACATCCATTTTGATGAGCATTTGCTTTCCCTACAGATGCATTGAAACACCTTGAAAACTCACATGCTGCTCTCAGAGCAGAGGGCACTCAGAGCTAGTGGGCATATTGTCTGCAGAGCGGGAGCGAGACTCAAGGAGATCATTAACAGCACTGGGCCATGTGCACACCAATCTGATCTGCCTCACCTTCTGCTACCCCCACCCAGCCTGTTTAGGTGAATGAAAGTGATCAGGGCTACAGATAAAGAAAGATACAAGGTGAAAATCTCAAAATGGTACAAGGTGAAAATTTCAAAATGGGTGTGCTGTCTACAACCTCAATTGCTACACTGCTCTCTGCCTTCCCCAGCCCTCTCATCTGACATGCCAAGTCCCTCTACTTGCAGACTCAAACCCTCACCGATGTCTTGCTTAACCCTGACCCCTTCCTTTCCCTTCAATTCTATACAAACTCAAACACATAGAGGCAAGCACACACGCACGCACATGCACACACACACAGATTCAATGGAGAGACTGATCAAGATATGTGACCTCTTGCATTAATTTTTAGTACCCAGTTGGACTAATTCTAGGTAGAATAGTCTATATGGAGAGGAAAATAGTGACCTGGAACTCAGGCCCTCAGTAAACAAGGGCTGATCCTGATTCCTGCCGCTTGATGGGAAAGATAGGGAGCAGAGGAGTTGAACTGTGAAGTCAGGAGTTTGGGAAGGACTCAAAGCAGGGCTATTGTATGACTCCTGGGCCCTAGGCATTTTTAGTTCTTTCCTATATAAAAGCAATGACTTAAAATATATTTTACAATTGTATTAGCAAAAGATGACTATATTTTATGTTGAATTATATTCATTTTTACTTCTTATGTTATTTATTTGCATTTTATTTGATAGGTAAAGGCACACACAGAGAGAGAGGGAGAAAGAGAGAGAGAAAGAGAGAGATAGCAGAGAAATTGAGAGAGATCTTCTATCAACTGGTACAGTCCCCATATGTTTGCAAAAGCCAGGGCTGGGCCAGGCAGAAGCCAGAAATGAGGAACTACAGCCTTGTCTCCCATGTGGGGATCCAAGTAATTGAGTCATTATCACCTGCTACATCATGGGTGCCCATCAGCAGGAAGCTGGAATTGGAAGCAGAATCAGGACCTTAACCCACATGCTCTGATACTGGACACAACCAAACAGACATTCCAAGTGGTAGCTTTACCACTGCTGCAAATACTCTTGTTGTTGTTGTTGTTGTTTTTTGACAGGCAGAGAGTGGACAGTGAGAGAGAGAGACAGAGAGAAAGGTCTTCCTTTGCCGTTGGTTCAACCTCCGATGGCCTGAAGGCAGGAGCTAGGTGCTTCTCCTGGTCTCCCATGGGGTGCAGGGCCCAAGCACTTGGGCCATCCTCCACTGCACTCCCTGGCCACAGCAGAGAGCTGGCCTGGAAGAGGGGCAACCGGGACAGAATCCGGTCCCCTGACCGGGACTAGAACCCGGTGTGCCGGTGCCGCAAGGCAGAGGATTAGCCTATTGAGCAGCATCACCAGCCTCCCTCCTGCTTTTTAAAAATAAATTTTTAAAATAAATTAAAAAGTTTTTCTTTCTTTTTTTTTATAAAAGATTTACTTATTTTGAAAGTCAGAGTTACAAAAAGAGAGAAGGAGAGGCAGAGAGAAAAAGAGGGGTCTTCCATCCGTTGGTTCATTCCCCAGTTGGCTGCAACGGCTGGAGCCGCACCGATCTGAAGCCAGGAGCCGGGAGCTTCTTCCAGGTCTCCCACGTGGGTGCAGTGGCCCAAGGACTTGCACCATCTTCTACTGCTTTCCCAGGCCATAACAGAGAGCTGGATCAGAAGTGGAGCAGCCGGGACACGAACCAGTGCCCATATGGGATGCTGGCACTGCAGCATCCCACGGTATCAGCCCCAAAATATTTTTCTAATTCCTTAAAAGTATCATGGGATTTAGGGACTGTGCCTATTGTTCCCAAATGATAAACTGGCCTTCATTTGAGGAGGGTTGAAGGAGAAATGATTGGAATCAGAGTGAAGGTCAAGTGTATATCTAATCTACCACATGGCCCTTAAGTAGGTGGTGAGCAAGAGAAGAGAAGAAAAAAAAACCACCTCCATTTGAAAGGGAGAGTGCTATCCTCAGGGGACAGAGCCAGCACTCATTAGCAGTAGGGTGAAAAAGTATTCAAAATGGAAGCTGAGAGCCCCATTCTGACAGCAAAACACAGTTCCAAAAGACCCAATAAAAGCATTGACAGAGGAGAGAGGAAGGAATTGAGTCAGATTGAGGCAATGTGGCCAAAACAGAAATGAAAATTCTAAGAAAAAGGATACGACCATGTAGGTAGACAGAATTTATTCAAAGAAAATAAATTTGCAGAGGTCAACCAACAGCCAATATGCACACAGACTGAACACATGGCAGAGAGCCCAGACGTCAGCAGGCTGGGCCTTTTTATATCCTCGGTGGGCTAACAGGTGGGAGTAGGGGGAAGTAGGGTTGAAGTATGCAGGCATACAGGTTAAAATTGATCAGATTTGTGAACTGGAAGACCACGCCTTTGCCACGCCCCTGTGTGACGTCATGCCCCTACCTGATGCCTTTGCCACGCCCCTGTGTGGCTTCATGCCCCTACCTGGCCACACCTGGGTGACCACCAGACAATCAGGTTAATTAACCACTCCCCTTTGGAAGTGGGTTAGAAGCCGGGCCATGGTGTGGCCTGGCCTGCTCTTTTTCCCTGGCCTCTTGCTAGAAAGGCCATGTGCTCTAGGCTTCCTGGCCTAGATGCTCCTCCACGTGGCTGGTTCCTGGTGCTTGGTATGAACCCCTATTCACCTCTCTCTCCTAAACGAAGCTCTCACTCTCCTATGCATCTTTCTCACTAAATAAAAGCTTCAAATGTACCATGCTGCCTCGTTTATCTGTGCCGGTATTTAGAATTCTTCTCTAAATATTAGGCAAGAACCCTCTTGGGCTTATTAATATTGGGGATTTAGTAATAAGCCCGTGGTGAAATCATAAGGCACCCCAAATTCCAGTAGCACATGTGGCACCCCGGATAGCATTTCTAGGGAACTTTAAAGGGCCACATTTCAGTGTAAATTTTAGGGGGTCTTCTCCGATTTCAGTTTGAGGTGAGCTTCTCCATACAGGTTTTTCAAATTTTTCATGGGTTTTCAAACCTGGAGAGGAATGCAGGGGTGGGGTGGGGCACAATGAGGTGTGAGACTGAACTGGTTTCTTAAAGAAGGCAGGGGTAATGAGAACCTAAAATGGTTGAGGCTTATGTCCTTGTTCCAACAAGAATGAGGTATCCATGGATGACCTAGACTTGCAGAGGTGAAGGCTAAATAAAAGGGAAATTTCTTTTCTCTATCTTTCCTAAGTTTATTGCTAAGATTTCCATAATAACAGATAGAATAATAAGAGAAGAATGCAGATTTATTTATGCTTAAAGCAAAGTTTTAAAAACTATTTATTTATTAGAAAGGCAAAGGCAGTGGTGGGGTTGGGAAGGAGTAATGTGGAGAAGAAAGGGAGAGAGATGGGGCCGGTGCCATGGCTCACTTGGTTAATCCTCCGCCTGCGGCGCTGGCTTCCCATATCCCATATGGGCGCTGGTTCTGGTACTGTTGCTCCTCTTCCAGTCCAGCTCTCTGCTGTGGCCCGGGAAGGCAGTGGAGGATGGCTCAAGTGCTTGGGTGCCTGCACCCACATGGGAGACCAGGAAGAAGCACCTGGCTCCTGGCTTCAGATTGGTGTAGCTCCAGCCGTTGTGGCCATTTGGAGGGTGAACCAACGGAAGGAAGACCTTTCTCTCTGTCTCTCTCTTTCTCACTGTCTAACTCTGCCTGTCAAATAAAAAAAGAAAGGAAGAGAGAGATATCTCCCATCTGCTGGGTTCACTTCCCAAATGCCTATATTGGCCAGATCTGGGCCAGACGAATCCAGTAGCCAGGAACTCCATTCAGGTATCCCACATGGGTGACAGGAAACAAGTGCTTGGACCATAATCTGTGCCTCACAGGGTGCTGCACTAGCAGGAAATTACATCTGAAGCAAAGTCTAGGGCTCAAACCCAGGACTCTGATAGGACAGCAGTCATCCTAAGGGGCATCTTAGCACACCACATGTCCACCCCTAAATTAAGCTAATGTAGGTTTTAGATGACATTGGATCCTTCATAAGAAAAGAAAACTTGAAGAAATCATTGAACATATATTGTTAGCTATGTTTGGTGGAGAATGTAAATGAATCTTAGAAAATTATAATTGGATAAAGATAATGATTTAATGGTAATAAACTTTGGGAAACTTGGCAAGGGCTATTTGTTCAGATTCTTCTCCATGACCCTTTTCGTCAGGAATAAGGATATTCTTTTCTTACAGGTTTAGGGAGGACACCTGTTGTGTGAGGGCCTGGGGACTTGATTGTAGAGAATGTCAGAAACCATTCTATGTTTTTATGATCTGCTTCAGAGGTAAAAAGCAGGTGGAGGTGAGCATGATCTTCCTATTTCTGCCATTTTCTCAAATGCTAAGATGTTAGAACTTGTGTCCTGAACCCTTTGGGGTAAGCAGAAAAGCGAGGCTTGATGTGCTTGCATTTGTCATGAGCATTGTTTAGAAATGGGTGGACAGTCTGTAAGAGGCATGTTCAGGCAATTCAGCTCACTGGAATGCTAATTTAGCCTCAAAGGAACTGTTCCCTGTTGCTGTGATGATTTGTATAATTTAATGACTGCTAGAGCACAGGCTGTACTCAAAGCACTTTTGCGCTTCCTTTCATTTAATTATCACAACAACCCCATTTTACAGAGAGAACAGAAGCTATATCCTTATCTAGGGACAATCATCCATCTCTTGGGCCAGCACTGTGGCTCAGTGGGTTAAACCTCCTCTTGGAATGCTGACATCCAATATCAGAGTACCAGTTTTGGTTCTGGCTCTTCCAGTTCTGATTCAACTTCATGCTAATGCACCTGGGAAAGTATCACATTACTGCTCAGGTACTTGGACACTTGTCACCAAGGTCAAGAACCAGCATGGAGTTTTTGGACCCCTGCTTCTTTTTGTTCCAGCAATGGCCCTTGTGACCATTGGTGAAGTGAGCCAATGGATAGAACACCTCTGTCTCTCCCTCTCTTGTCACTCTGCCTTTGAAAGGTAATCTTGGGGTTGGCACTGTGGCATAGTGAGTAAAGTGGCTGCCTGAAGTGCTGGCATCCCATATAGGCGTCGGTTCAAAACCTGGCTGCTCCACTTCCAATCCAGCTCTCTGCAATGGCCTGAGAAAGCAGTGGAAAATGGCCCATGTATTTGGGCCCCTGTACCTGCTTGGGAGACCTGGAAGAAGCTCCTGGTTCCTGGCTTCAGATCAGCTCAGCTCTGGCCATTGTGGCTATCTGGGGAGTGAGCCAGCAGTTGGAAAACCTCTCTCTCCCTCTGCCTCTGCCTCTCTGTAACTCTGCCTTTCAAAATAAATACATTTTTAAGTAATCTTTTAAAAAGTAATACCTTTCTCTGGGGAGGACAATTGTTTGGCACAAAAGTTGACATCCCTCTTGGGATCACTACATACCACATTTAAGCACCTATGTGTCCTACCTTTGCTTCTGAAGCAGCTTCCTGCTGATGCACACCCTGAGAGGTAGCAGGTGCTAGCTCAAGTAGTTGGATCTTTGCCACCCACATAGGAGCCCTATATGGAGTTTCTGGTTGCTGGCTTTGGCCTGGCCTGGCCCTAGCTGTTGCAGGCATTTCAGGCATCTGGAGAGTGAACCAGTAGATTAGAAACTCTCTATTTTCTGCCTCTCTACCTTTCAAATAAAATGAAAATGAATAATTTAAAAGTAATGTCTCTTTTTGTCTCTGTCTTTATGCACATGTATACATTTATATATGTATATTGTATATGTGTGTCTATTTGTATAGGAGTGTATGTGTGTGTGCATGCGTGTGTGTGTGTGTGTGTGTGTGTGGCATTTCTGCCCTTGTTTTAAGTGTAATTTGGGAAGTAAGACTCCCTGAGTGTCATTTCATGGTCTATAATCACATTAGGATACTTCTTTTTTTCTCTGGGCTACATGTCCTGTATTGATTTGGGTCTCCTATGTTGAAAGCACGTTGTATTTGCACTTCCTAGAGACAAGGAACAAATTCTAAGATAAGGTCAGTGTATGAAAAATGATAGTGTTTTGATGATGATCACTTCTTGGCCTTTTGACTAAGATCAAGTGATAGTGTTTTGGTGATACTGAAAAGGCAGTTTTTTTGGGGGAAAGAGGTTTCCTATATTATTATTGGCTATCAGCAGATATGGTTGATACAATGGGGGAAATATAAGGAGACTTTCCCATATTCACTCAACAAATGTGAAAGGTGTTATTGTTTGTCAGGAACTGGGCACCTAGGACTAGACTTGTCCCAACTAGCTGGTGATTCAGGTTGAGTTATTCAATTTTTGTAAACTTTTGTTTACTATCTATGTATCATATTTAATTTAATTCCTGTGAGTCAGTAGTTTCTCATTGATTATAATTGCTGTCAAATTGGGCTTGGCGATGTGGCACAATGGATGAAGCTACTTTTTGTGATGCTAACATCCCATATCATAGCATGGTTCCAGCCCTGGCTGCTCAGCTTTTGATCTAGCTCCCTAATAATGTGCCTTGAAAGGCAGCAGAAGATGATTCAAGTACTTGGACCTCTGCCATGCATGTGGGAGACCCAAATGAAGTGTTCTTGACTTCTGGTTTCGGCCTCGCCACTGGGCAGTGAACCAGTGCATGGAAGATTCTCTCTCTCTATCACTGTATCTTTCAAATAAATAAATATTCAAAAATAATTACTGTCAAATGCTTATTATATAGCAGGTACTCTGCAAAGTCTTAGGGATTGAAAGACACCCTCAGAGAGTTCATAATCAAATGATGAGACAAGGAAGCAAATAATTTGTACTGCTACACACAAAACAGAGTTCATGCACAGTAGACTTGAAACCACAGAGAAAGCAGCTAACTACCAACAGAAAGCAGAGAATTTTTGGTGAGATGGTGACATCTTTAATGTTTCTATGTGTATGTGTGTGTGGTGGGTGGTGGCTGGCATAACTGTTCTAGGGACAACATTGTTTTTAACCTTGACTGTTTGAGATACCATGCCTAATCCACACTAACTGAGCAGGCAAGTGGACTTAAACTGGTTTCTGTCATCCAGTCTTCTCTGGGTGCACAAAGCAGTGTAGATGAGGAAACAACCCATCAGAGGCTTGAAGTACCTACTCTGTGCCTTATTCTGTCCACCCTGCCTCCCCACCTTTCCTTTCCCTCAGCCCTCAAGTCTTGAGAGTGTGAAGGACTCCTGGGTCATGGGATCTGGAGGTGAAAATTAACACAAAAAATGTGTTTTCTATGCAGGTTGTGTTTTTTTCTTTCTTTTTTTTTTAAAGTTTATTTTTGCTAAATGAGCAGCAAAAACCCCAAACTTACTGTTTCTCAGAATCAACAGTAAAGAGCCTGGCACTGCTGATAATGTTTGGAGTTTTTCTCTCTGTGGGATTACAGGCCTTTTCACAATGCTGATGCACGGTTTTTAGCTATGTTAGTTCTGTAAAGTTAGCTCTGAATGTTTTCATAATATTCCCCTGGTATTTAGAAGCAGGGAAAGATTTATTTTAAAGGGAAAAAAGAGAGATCATTATTTCAGCCCCAGAGTCACAAGTTAAGAAGGGAAACTTGGAAAGTATAAACGCTATACTCGCAGCTCAAACTCCAAACCACCTCGGATTCTGCCCAGCTCCATTTATTTATCATTTCAAATACAGAAGGGATCTGTTGCCACAAGGAGCCAGATTGTATCTATTTTCTAAAGGAACAAAAGGCAGTTTAAGGCAATTTAATCTTTAAACTGTTTTATGTGGATATTCTGTTGTTGAACATTTTAGGAAATGAAGAAATTTATGTACAACCTGTTTGTTTTCATCCTCAAGACATCTGAATTCAACTTATTTTGTACCTTTGTTACTGCTACATTTTGACAGACATTACCCTGAACTAGGAAAGTACTATAGATTAGTAAATAATTAACTAAGTGATTGGTAAATAATTAAGCTTGATGACCAGATAAATGTCTTATATGACAGGACCATTGACATTCAGCAACCCAGAACAGCTAGATCCTAATTCAGACTCTTGGATATCCATGAGCAGACCTTGTGACATTGTCTGCCATGTGAAGCACCACAGGGGCAACACAGCTGCAGTGAGCAGGGACACAACCAGTGCTACCCAACCAAGTGTATAGTTCCACAGGGTGACTAGGGAGGCACATGTTGACCAACCCTCAGCCTTGTGCTCCTGCCTGAACCAAGTGATGAATTTTGGTGTTGTTCAAATCCCTCTTTGTTAAATGTGTTTTAAAATCAATATCTGTATGAAGCAGCAAAGACTGCTTTGCTGAAGGACTCAAAACCAAAAAACTTGGAATTATGATTTCTGAGCACTCTTCTTGCTCTCACACGAAGGCTCTCTCCACCTCATTAAACTATCATACCTGGCAGAACTGAATCCAAAGAGGATATAAATTCTGGATGAAAAAATTATATATGAGAAAATATATTATTCATAGCTTGAAAAGTTAAACAGCAAACTCTTCCAACTTAAATGCTTAAAGGTAGAAGTTCCCATTATTGACCAGACAGAAGGCATCAATGTTTCATATATGTGAGCTCAATATATTTTTAAAATTTGAGGAATTGACTTGATCAGCTCCATTAAAATATTATTTTTTTCATGTTTACTATGCCTTTAACAATAAGAAATAGGCCGGTACTGCGGCTCAATAGGCTAATCATCCGCCTGCGGCACCAGCACCCCGGGTTCTGGTCCCTGTCGGGGCGCCGGATTCTGTCCCGGTTGCCCCTCTTCCAGGCCAGCTCTCTGCTGTGGCCCAGGAGTGCAGTGGAGGATGGCCCAGGTGCTTGGGCCCTGCACCCCATGGGAGACCAGGAGAAGCACCTGGCTCCTGGCTTCGGATCAGTGCAGTGTGCCGGCCACGGGGGCCATAGGAGGATGAACCAACGGCAAAGGAAGACCTTTCTCTCTGTCTCTCTCTCCCACTGTCCACTCTGCCTGTCAAAAAAAAAAAAAAAAAAAAAAGAAAAAAGAAAAAAGAAAAGAAAGAAAAAAGAAATAGATTAGCCACATATTTTTAGGTCATGTAATATCAAACAAGAAAAAATACCATTAATCTTATGATTTAGCTGAAGTTTTCTTCATATTTACTTTTTTTTTTTTTTTTAAGATTCATTTTATTTATTTGAAAGAGTTACAGACAGGGGTAGAGACAGAGAGAGGTCTTCCATCTGCTGGTTTACTCCCCAATTGGCCGCAGCGGCCAGAGCTGTGCTGATCCGAAGCCAGGAGCCAGGAGCTTCTTCCAGGTCTCCCATGCAGTGCAGGGGCCCAGTGACTTGGGCCATCTTCTACTGCTTTCCCAGGCCATAGCAGAGAGCTGGGTCAGAAGAAGAGGAGCAGCCGGGACTAGAACCGGTGTCCGTATGGGATGCCGGTGCCTCAGGCCAGGGTGTTAACCCGCTGTGCCACAGCGCCGGCCCCTACTTCTGTTTTAAAATAATAGAAAATTAAGTTCTAGGGGTTTGTGACCATGTCATGTCTCTTTTGTTCAGGCTATCATGGAGTCTGGCACATATTAAGACATTTGAAATAAATGTGTGAAATCCATGAAAAGTATCACACTCAATTTAAAGAATCTTAGTGTGGGAACTGTTAGCTACAAAAAAATGAATGGATTTTCAATAATAAATGCAAAAAGAGTGTGAATTTTAAAATCCACAAATGGAAACTGGTAAATCTCTTTTAAAATGCTCTAAGTTTATAATTAGAGAAACAAAATTAAAACCTGAAAAAGTAACAGATTTTACTAGAATATATGTTCAGCTGCATTTCTTTTTTGGTCTCCGTTTTATCTTTTTTTTTTTTTAAGATTTATTTATTTATTTGAAAGTCAGAGTTACACAGAGAGAGGAGAGGCAGAGAGAGAGAGAGAGAGAGAGAAAGAGAGAAATATCTTCCATCTGATGGTTCACTCCCCAATTGGCTGCAATGGCCAGAGCAGCCCCAATCCAAAGCCAGGAGCCAGGAGCTTCTTTCCTGTCTTCCACATGGGTGCAGGGGCCCAAGGAATTGGGCCATCTTCTACTGCTTTCCCAGGCCACAGCAGAGAGCTAGATTCGTAGTGGAGCATCTGGGTTTTGAACCGGCGCCCATATGCGATGCCGGCACTGCAAGCCAGGCATTAACCCGCTGTGCCACAACATCGGCCCCCTACTTTTTTATCTTGATCTACTTTGATCTTGATCTATTCTGTTCAATATTTCAGGGTAATTTCCCTAAAGTAGTTTTCATAATATTATTTCCCTTTTCCTTGTTACATAAAGTCTCATATGCTAACTCATTCACTGTGTGTGGCGGAGAATTGCTGTGGACAAGTGCAGCCCACAGGGCTGTCTCCCTTCTGGGGACCCCTGGTTTATAGGGTAGACTTCCAGCATCCTGTGTGTGTACCACGTAATTTGTTCTCCCAACCTGCAGTTGATTTGGTTCGTGGGGGACATCTGACTTCAGTGGTACACAATGATCATGTCTCTAGGGATTTGGTATTAGTATCTAGAAATTACCAATCTATGTCTGGAGTGATAAAATGCAAGTGGAAGCTGAGAAAGTTAGTATAAAAGAAGCGGGAGAAGAGAGAGAGAGAGAGAGAGAGAGAGAGAGAGAGAGAGAGAGAAAGGCTATAAAAGTAGATATATAAAGTTCAAAGAGTACTTCTACAAGATTTCTTAGGTCTGAATCAGACTTTTCTGAACCTCAAAGGTGTTTTAGCATTTGAATTGCTTTAGACACTTCCATGTAATTTTAATAATTTTCACTTAAGTTAGTTCGATCAATGTGTATTATTTACAGTAAATGTATTTTGTGTAATGCATTGGATTTCCATGGTTCTGTGAGGTCTGGACCTACATTACATATTACATAATACATTTTAAAAATTATTTAATTTACTTTCTTTTCATCTTATTAGAGAGAGGGAGCTCCCCTTCACTGGTCACCTCACCCTAAAATACCAACAATAGGTGGGGCTGGGCCATACCAAAGCAAGGAGCCTGAAATTCAATCCAGGCCTCCCACACAGATGGCAGCTACCTAAGCCATCACCTGCTACTTCATAGGGTGCATAGTAACAGGGAGCTGGAATTGAGAGCAAAACTGGGACTTGAAATCAAGCACTCCAATATGGGATGTGGGCATTCCAAGTAGTGAGTGCCTTAACTGCTGTGCCAAACACCCATTTCTTAGCTGATAATTCTGAATACAATTATTATAAACTCCATTGTCCTCTTTTACTTAAATTAACCTCATATAGTTCCTTTCATTTAGGTTGCATATCCTAGCCCAGATAACTTCTCCTTCTTTTCCTTCACCTCCCCTCCCTCTAAATAATAACTTCTTGACGTAGATCAAGTTAAACACCTCTTTTATTCACGTTTGCTCCACATTTAGAGTCAGAATATGTTTTAGTCAGGACTGGAAACCTATGCTGTAGTAACAAATTACTTTGAAATATTGATCATCTAAGAAACCTTTACTTTTTATTCATGCTACATTTCATCAGGGATGTCTCTTCCACATAACCATTCAAGGGTCAATGTGTAAATTCTGGCTGGAAAAAATCTGTACCATCTGGAACATGCAGTAACATTATTTACTGAGATTAGATTTGATCCTCCCAAATAATTTGTGAAATATAATATTCCTGGCATTTAGGAAAAAGATATCAGATTTATTCAAACCTATGGCATATCTATGAAGCAAGAAATAATTGGACAGAAACGCTGAGATTACAAAATATTTGTTATTTTATTCTGGTACTTAATAACCTGGTTATTTCTCATCTTTGCAGATACAAAGACTACTAAATTTTATTTATAATAATATAACCTGAAATTTTGAGAAATCAAAAGAAAAGAGGTGGCAGGCAGCTCTGGGAAAATTTTTTCTGCAGATTTCTTTTTCTTTTTTTAAAAAAAGAAACCAAAACCCTTCCAATATTCAGCATTCAAAGATTAAAAAAATACTACATAAATAAAAATAATCCTGTTCGGTCAACATGATACAGCCAGAGGAATGTACTAGTTTATTTAAATTGTATTTCTAGGGGCCATTTCTGTGGCACAGTGGGTTAACGCCCTGGCCTGAAGCACCAGCATTCCATATGGGTGCCGGTTCAAGACCCAGTTGCTCCACTTCCTATCCAGCTCTCTGCTATGACCTGGGAAAGCAGTGGAGGACAGCCCAAGTCCTTGGGCCCCTGCACCCGCATGGGAGACAGGAAAGAAGCTCCTGACTCCTGGCTTCAGATTGGCGCAGCTCCGGCCAAAGATCTCTCTCTCTCTCTCTCTCTCTGCCTTTCCTCTCTGTGTAAATCTGACTTTCAAATAAATAAATAAATCTTAAAAAAATTGTATTTCTAAGTAAGGTTGAAAGTTATTAGCATGGTAATTAACTCCATGTACTTCACTAAGTATATTTATGAGAAAAAGAGAGACTGACAGAGTTTCCATCTACTGGTCCACTTCTCAAATGCCCACGGTGGCTCTGGTTGGGCTGTGGCTGTATTGGGCCAACACTGGGAGTCAGGAACACAGTCTGGGTCTCCCACAATAAATGGCAGAAACCCAATTACTTGAGTCAAAACCACGGCCTCCCTGGTTCTGTATTAGCAGGAAGCTGGAATAAGGAGTCAGAGCCAGGCACTCTGATGTAGGACATCAGCATCTTAACTGCTGAGCAAAAATGTCCATTTCTCTCTCTTCCCTTGTACCATCTTTAGTGAATTGATATTAGTGAGCATGGAAAAGAAATGGGAGAAAGGGTCCTTGTCACTGAATGGGGCTGCTGGGGGTGACATTGTATCTATTTCATAAAGAGAAAGTCCTGGTACCCATTCAAACTCCTTAAGACCCCTAGGACTGAGACAATAGACTCATTCAATCTTTACCTGACTCCACCCTAAGCCATCCATCTGAAGAGGAAGAATGACTGGGCTCAAGTGCCTTCATGTATCAATTGTTAGTATGAAGTAGAATTACCTGATGTAGGGTAATTATCCTTTACTTTTATTTTCTCTCTAAAAATGTCTTTGCTTTTCTTTTTTTTTTTTTTTTTTTTTTTTTTTTTTTTTTTTTTTGACAGGCAGAGTGGACAGTGAGAGAGAGAGACAGAGAGAAAGGTCTTCCTTTTGCCGTTGGTTCACCCTCCAATGGCCGCCGCGGTCGGCGCGCTGCGGCCGGCGCACCGCGCTGATCCGATGGCAGGAGCCAGGAGCCAGGTGCTTTTCCTGGTCTCCCATGGGGTGCAGGGCCCAAGCACCTGGGCCATCCTCCACTGCACTCCCTGGCCACAGCAGAGGGCTGGCCTGGAAGAGGGGCAACCGGGACAGAATCCGGCGCCCCGACCGGGACTAGAACCCGGTGTGCCGGCGCCGCTAGGCGGAGGATTAGCCTAGTGAGCCGCGGCGCCGGCCTGCTTTTCTTAATAGCAAGTGTTATTACAGTTTTTGTTCAGTGAAACATGAGGAAGAGATAAGGGAGAGGTAAAACAGTTGTTCCACAAATCTATGAAAACTCTTCATGAGAGCGATTCTGCCGTGAGAACAAAAGTGATTGTTGACAGCCTGAGAGGAAATGCAACCTAAAACCAGTGCAGAGGGAGACAGGGCATACACAGCAGCGTATTTTAGGAAATGGGTATTTATAATATTCACCCCATTTCAAGAACAAACAGAAGATCGGTTCACTGTTCTCTGCTTTAGAAGTCAAGGAAATAAAGAATTTTGATATCTTTCTATCAAAGATGATTAAGGAAAACACAATGCATGCCTTGGCTTCAGACGAACTTTAGTTGTTTTGTAATTTCTACCATATATGGAACAACTCCATTCTTAATAATGACAGATGAATATAGCAATACTGAATTTTCATTTACACAAAGAGTTTTCCTCAAATGTGATGAGAGAGAGAATACATCTTGTATTTAGAAATAAAGCCCGTGAGGGAAACAGAAGAAAAATAAATATTTGGAAGTGGAAGTCTTGTGTTCATTACTGAATAGAATTGGAATAAATCTCATAAAATTGTACGAACCCACCTCATGCCTTCAGGAAGAAATGTCTAAAGACATCAAGATAGGTTGTAATGTATTCTGTTCTGGAATCCTTCTAAAATAACAATACCACATATTTTTGTAAGGAAATATAATAATTTTAATAATTGTGATAATCAAGTTATATGTTCCAACCTAATATTTACCCCTACATTTTTAAAATACAGTTTATTGAGATATAATTCGCCTACCATATCCTTTTACAGTGAACAGTTCAGTGGTCTTTAGTATATTCAGTCATTCATCCATCACCACCATCTAACACCATCACCTTGTAGTTAGGATATCAACATATGAATTTTGGGAATACAAAAACATTCAGATCATGGTGGTGACCTTTTGTATCTTGCTTCTTTCACTCAACATAAGTTTTCCAAGGTTTATACATGATGTAGCATTCAGTACTTTTCACACTGTTTATCCATTTACCAGCTACCACACTTATGGATTGCTTCCGCTCTTTGGTTATTAAGAATAATTCTGCTGGGGCTGGCGCTGTGTTGTAGCAGGTAAAGCTTCTGCCTGCAGTGCTGGCATCCCATATGGGCACCGTTTAGAGTCCTGGCTGTTCTACTTCCAATCAAGCTCTCTGCTATGGCCTGGGAAAGTAGTAGAAGGTGGCCAAAATCCTTGAGCTCCTGCACCCATGTGGGAGACCTGAAAGAGACTCCTGCTCCTGTCTTCAGGTCAGCATGGCTCCGCCAATTGCTACCATCTGGGGAGTATACCAACAGATGGAAGACCTCTCTCTCTCCCTCTTTCTCTGCCTCTGCCTCTCTGTAACTCTGTCTTTCAAATAAAATAAATATTTTTTAAAAAAGAATAATGCTACAAACACATTGGTATATAAGCTTTTGCATTAACAAACATTTTCAATTCTTTTGAGTATGCTCAAGGATGGAATTGTTGGGTTGTGTGAGCACTATGATATTTAACTTTCTGAGGAACTGCACCAATTTAAGTTCCCACCAGCAATGTGTGAGGCTTCCAATATCTCCTTGACCATGCTATTGTTTGTCTTTTGAATTATGGACATACTAGTGGTGTCCTATTATTTTAATTGAAATTTCTCAAATGACTGATAATTCTAAACAACTTTTCATGTGTTTATTGATCATTTGTAGGTCATGTAAATATTTGCATATGGAGAAATATCTATTCAAATTCCTTATTCATTTCTAAAGTTGAGTTACTCATCTTTTTATTGCTGAATTGTGAGAATAATACATATATTCTTTCTTAAAATTTTCTTATTTTTAAATTCTCTACCTTTTAAAGAATTAAACATTTTAGAAGAACAATAATTGTGTATATTTATGAGACACAGTGAGACATTTCTATACATGTATGCAATGTGTACTGATCAGATCAGGGTGACTAGCATTTCCCCCCTTTGCCACTGCTTTATGATTGGAGACTTGAAGTGTCCCTCCTCTATTTGCTCAGAAAACATATAATAATAGACGATTATAAATTATAGCCATCTACTGTGCTGTGGAACATTTGGAACTTCTACCTAATTCTGATTTGGTACGTGCTGTGAAAACTCCCCTCTATATTTCTCCCAGTCTTTAGTAATCATTATTTTGTGTTCAGATACGAAGTGGAATGTGTTGTTTTTGTCTTTCTCTGACTTATTCCACTTAACACAATGTCCTCCAGTTCTATCCATTTTGCTGTAACTGACAGGATCGTATTCTTTTTTTAAAAGCTGAGTAATATTCCATGGTGTCCATATGCCAGATTTTCTTTATCCATTCATCAGTTGATGAACACTTTGGTTGATCCCATATCTTGGCTATTGTGAATAATATTGTGGTGCAAGTATCTCTCCATTTTTTTTTTTAAAAGATTTATTTTGTTTATTGGAAAGTCAGAGTTATAGAGAGGCAGAGACAGAGAGAGAGAGAGAGAGAGAGTCTTCCATTTGCTAGTTCACTCCCCAGATGGCCACAACAGCTGGAACTGCGCCAATCTGAAGCCAGGAGCCAGACGCCTTCTCCAGGTCTCCCACTTGGGTGCAAAGGCCCAAGTACTTGGGCCACCTTCTACTGCTTTCCCATGCCATAGCAGAGAGCTGGATCAGAAGTGGAACATCCGGGACTCAAACTGGCGCCCATATGGAATGCCAGCACTAGTCCCGCAGTTATCTCTTTGATATACAAGTTCATTAGATGTATTATTTATACATATTTTCTCACATTCAAAGGGTTTTATGTGGCAGGCATTGTGGTGAGAGGTTCACAAGCCTACACTTAAGATGCCTGTATTCTGTGTCAGGGTGCCTGGGTTTGAGTCTTGGCTTTGCTTCCTATTTGGCTTTCTATTAATGTACAGCTTGAGGGCAGCAGGTGATGGTTCAAGTATTTGGGGTACCACCCAAATGGGCAATGAAAATCTTGTTTCAGGTTTCTGGTTTTAGTCTGGCCCAGCCATACTTGTTGTGGACATTTGGGGATTAAACCAGCAGATAGAAGATCTCTCTTTCACATGAATAAATAAAGTAAAAAAAAAAAAAAAAAGAAACAAAAGGGTTGTCTTTTCACTTTCTTCATTCTGTCCATTGTAACAGAAAAGTTTTTAGTTTTGATGAACTTTACATTCTTTTTCTTTTGTTTCTTTTGCTTTTGATATTGTATCTTAGAAAATTGTTGCCTGATCTAAGGCCACAAAAATGTATTCATTTAAAAATAGTTTCCTAAGAGTTTTATAGCTTTTATCTCTGACATTTAATCTATGATCTATAAGTGAGGTACTGGTCCAACTTCTTTCTTTTTTATGTGGATATCCAATTGTCTCAGTACTATTGTTGAAAAGACTATTCTTTCCCCCCTGAATGGTCTTGTCAACCTTGTTGAAAATCAATTGACCATACTGAAAGGGTTTATTTCTGGTCTGTCAATTCTATTACATTGAACTCTATTCTAGCTTTGTGCCACTACTACACTGTCTCGACTATTGGAGCTTTATGGTATTCCTCCTTAAATTTATGTTGATTTCCTTTTTCTATGACAGAAAGAACAACTTCATTGGTCTGTTCCATCATTATAAATTTTTCTTATCACAGAGTTATGGAATCTCTCAGTTGGAAGGGAGCTTGGTAATTAGCAGGTCCAATCATTTCATTTTACAGATGGTGACTCTAAGCCCCAGAGACTTGTCTATGTGATGTGATTATATGAGCCTTTCTGTATACATAGTACCATGTTGAAGGGCGACTCATCTGTCGTATTTGCTTCAGACTTTCATGAAAGAAATCACATACTATAGACTGAATATTCCTAACTGATTCTGTTCTTTTATTTCTGTCCCAAGAAAAGCTGCTATCCTTAGTGTACATCATTTTGTGTTTTGTATTTTTCCAGAATCCATGCAAAGCATTATATATATATGTGTATATATATATTGCCATTCAGAAACATACTTTGTTGTCTCAACATCATTAATTTTAAAATTTATTCGCCTTGATACATGTAGCTAGAATTCCTAAATGTGAACATTTTATCATGTTCCATTTAGTGAATGTGCCATTTTACATATCCATTCTCCTGTTGAGGAATATTAAGTTTTCATATTATAAACAATACTGGTGATTGTGTCCTCATGTGCAGATGTGACTGTACAGTGGGTGGAGAAATACTGAGAGCAGTAGAGGACCTGTTCTTCTATTGGATATTGCCAATTGTTCTCCAGAGTGCTCATCAGAGCCTCTGCTTCCAACATCTTCATTTGTATTGGGTATTGTCACACTTTTTAATTTTTGCCAATCTAATGGTTGGGTAACAGTATCTTATTTTTTAATTTAAATGTTCCTGATTATTGACAAAATTGAAGTTTTTAAATATATTTATTGGCTTCCAATACATATTTTAAAAGTATGGTGGCCAAAAACTGTGAGGTTTCTCCCCCCTACAGCATGAAACTGCTGCCTTTAATCTAGCCTGTGATTAAATAGGACTCCCTAATGACTAGAGTACTTCTATGGCTACTGCTGTTGCTGACACTGCCACCTCCACTACTGCTGTTTACTGAGTGGCTACTCTGTGCCTGGAATATTCATTATCCTAATTCTCCCAAGAAACTTGCAGAGAAATATAAGTTGAGTACCTCTTATCCAAAATGTTTGGGACCACAAGTGTGTCTCATTTTGGAGTTTCAGGGTTTAAAATATTTGTACATAAATAATGATATGATATCTTGGGGATTGGACTGAAGTCTAAGTACAACATAACCTTATGCTTTATATACATCTTATACACATAAGCTAAAAGTAATTTTACATAGCATGTTAAGTGCAACTGCTTCTTGATTGTGATCTGTAACATGGGATCTTAAATAGAATTTTCACTTGTGGTATAATGGTACATAAAAATTTCAGATTTTGGAAGATTTTGTATTTCAGATTTCCAGATTAGGAATGCTCAATCTCTACTATAATTTATGTTTTTTTTTTTTAAGTAATTAACCTTTTTTTATTTATTTGACATAAAGAGACAGTGAGAGAGAGACAGACAGAGAGAAAGGTCTTCTTTCCATTGGTTTACCCCCAAAATGGCCGCTTCGGTCAGCATGCTGTACCGATCCAAAGCCAGGAGTCAGGTGCTTCTCCTGGTCTCCCATGCGGGTGCAGGGACCCAAGCACTTGGGCCATCCTCCACTGCCTTCCTGGGCCACAGCAGAGAGCTGGACTGGAAGAGGTGAAACTGGGATAGAATCCGGTGCCCTGACCACCGGGACTAGAACCCGGGGTGCCGGCGCCGCAGGCAGAGGATTAGCCAAGTGAGCCGCAGTGCCGGACATTTTTTTTTTTAAGATTTATTTTATTTATTTGAAAGAGTTAGAGAGAGAGGTAGAGACAGAGAGAGGTCTTCCATCCGCTGGGTCACTCCCCAGATGGCTGCAACAGCTGGAGCTGCACTGATCTGAAGCCAGGAGCCAGGAGCTTTTCCCGGGTCTCCCACGTGAGTGCAGGGTCCCAAGGACTTGGACCATCTTCTATTGCTTTCCCAGGCCATAGCAGAGAGCTGGATCAGAAGTGGAGCAGCTGGGTCTCGCACCGGTGCCCATATGGGATGCCGGCACTTCAGGCCAGGGCTTTAACCCGCTGGCCCCTATAATTTATATATATATATAGGCAAGGCAGAGTTAGACAGTGTGAGAGAGAGAGTTATAGACAGTGAGAGAGAGACACACAGAGAGACAGAGAGAAAGGTCTTTCTTCCATTGGTTCACCCCCCAAATGGCTGCTTCGGCTGGAACTACGCTGATCCGAAGCCAGGAACCAGGTGCTTCTCCTGGTCTCCCATTGGGTGCAGGGCCCAAGGACTTGGGCCATCCATCCACTGCACTCCCGGGCCACAGCAGAGAGCTGGACTGGAAGAGGAACAACTGGGACAGAATCCGGCGCCCCGACCAGGACTAGAACCCGGGGTGCCGTCACCACAGGCGGAGGATTAGCCTAGTGAGCTGCGGCGCTGGCCTGTAATTTACATTTTAAAGATAAGAAATCTGAGATTGAGAGCCTAAGTGGTATATGTAAAGGTACACAGATAGAAAGTAATGGAGTATTATTCAAGTACAAATTTATTTTTTCTACTGAATATTTTATTTATGTCTTTTTCAGATAACATTTTAATTTACACTATACTCAAAGGCTTAATGATTCTGCCAGATAAAAATAATTCAACAAATAATAAGTAAAAAGACCATAGTCCAGCAGGAAAACAGGCAAGGGCAGCAAACAATAATCAAATTAAAAGATGTTCAACTACACTCATATAAAGTTGATTTAAACATAGTCACAACATCATTAAAACTACAGTAGTATATAATTCCTCACAATTTGTTGGACAAAGATTTAAAGCAAAGTTTTGCAAAATACTGTATTTGCAATAAGACTGATAAAGACATTTCTTTTTTTCAATTTTAGCTCCCACATATAAGGGAAAACATGCAGTATTTTTCTTACTGTGTCTGCTTTATTGCACACAACATGATGTCCTCCAATTCTAGCCATTTTTCTACTGATGATAAAATTTCATTCTTTTTTTAAATAGCTGAGTAATATTCTGTTGCATATATACATCACATTTCCTTTAAATAGTTATCTGATGACAGACACCTTGGCTGATTCAGCTTTTGGCTATCGTGAAGAGTGCTGCTATAAACATGGTGGAGCAAATATCTCTTTGATACAATGAGTTCATGTTTTTTCGATATATACCCAGTAGTAGGACTGCTGTATCATATGGCAGGTGTATTTCTAGTTTTTGAAGAAATCTCCACACTATTCTCCACAGTTACTACACTAATCTACATTCCCACCAACAGTGTACATAAACTTATTTTTTTAAATTCCCTATTTCCTCCAAAAGATTTTTCTCCTTGTATGGTTTCTCTAAATCTATTGTGGTGTCCCCATTGATTCTGTGTTTTTAAAAGCAACTTTAAACTTTTTCAGATATATTTCAAGTTATCTTCTTGTCTTTTAATACTTTATGACACAATAAAATTTCTTAACTACATTCTTGAGTTTTTCCTTTTTTTTTAAAAAAAAAAAAACTAATTGATCATTGCTTCCCCCAAAAACAGATCGGATAGAATAAATGCCACAAAATGTGGTCATTTGGGCCACCATTTGAAATTGTTAAGTGAAGAATCAGCCATTGTCAGCTCATTCCAATCTGGCTAATTCCAATTCCCAAGTGTCAGTGATGGCTACAATTCAATGTTTCCTGAGTATTAAAATTTGTGGTAACCTCTAATGCTTGCTGAAAACACGTAACATTTCTTCTTTGCCTAATTTATGTTTTGTCACAGAAGGCAACTAAACCAGTCCAAAATGCTATGTTGTTTTGCAAGCCATGTTGTCACTTGTGTGATATTTTATGCACAAAATAATTGCCTCTTGATTGATGACTTCTGATATCTCTGGTTGTCAAGACAATCTAGCCATATCTGTGTTTATTTATTCAATCTATTCATCAAATGTATTTAGCTGCAATTAAGTGACAGGCACTGTGCCTGGCTGTGATACAGGTGCTTTGTATGCATCTCTGCAGACTCTTGTGGCGTTATTGACCAGGTTTGCAAATGAGGAAGCTGGAACTTAAAGAATTAAGGCAGATACCCAAAACTATAAAATTTGAAAGTGGTGGACACTTGATCAACTACGTTTATTACTTAGTTGGTTTCTGTAGTAAGCAGTTACTAGTTAGGTCAAATTCTTATGTCTGACTACTTAGAGTCTTGAAGTAGAAAAGGGAAAAGTTTCAGCAAGGCAGAAGGGACGTGGTAGGGCTAACTTGAGGCATCTGGATGTAGGCTGTGGAAGAGGTTGCTGGTCCAGCATCAGAAGTACGCTGGAAATTAAAAGTTGGGGAAGTAAAGGGTAAACTCATTTAAAATTTTGCATGTGACAAGGCTGGCTATTACCTTTAGTTGCTAGAGGTGGGAGAACAGAGAATGGAGAACAGAGAAGAGAGGCCTGGCTCTGGAAATGAAAACAAATCAGTTATGTATATTTTCAGTTTTTTTGTTTTTATTATTAATGTTCCTGAGACTTATAATAACTGATCTGTGCAAAGAGTTGCCTGGTGGTCCATTAACTGTTATTTCCAAGCTCACTTCTTGGAAGCTTTCCTCTGACATACATTGCTTTGCCATGGATTTTGAATGTAGCACAAATGGATTTTATCATTGTTAGCATCACTATTTTTGTTAAAGGTGAAATATGACAAACAGGATTAATGCTTGTCAACAAGGCCACTTAGCATTTCATAGTTTTCCTTTTCAAATGTGCTTTTGCACATATTAAACAGACAAATGATTCTACTGTGATGTGAATAGAAGCCACACAGCTGTAACTCCATGGACTGTGTGAATATGTTCCCTGCAATGTCAATTAATTTTGCTTCCTGAAGCATATTCTTTCATGTATAGTTTCATCCATGCTGTGTGTTCTGCCTGGAATGATTAGAGGCCTGCTAACGTGGATAAAAATAACAAATTAAAAGCAGAAAAAAACAACAAAACATAATAGCTTTTCAGGAGTGAGGCCAGAACTCAGAGTCTGTTTTCTTTCCATTTTCTATGTTTTAATTTATAGTGTAAATTAATCGCCTTTCTCCTACCCCTTGATAAGAATGGTCTTTTGCACTCTATTAACCCCAGGTTCTAGAGAGAGGCAATTTCCTAACAGGTGAATTAACACTAGATAACATTACCTCAAATGCCAAGTCATTTAATGTGTAATTGAAAAAAAAATTTTAGGAGGTAGTAAGGCAGCATCTTAACTTTTCATTTTTTAAAAGCATTACAGAGTCTTTACAAACTAACTCTAAACGCCCAGCCTCCCGAGAGTGATTTGCCTATTAACAAAGCACAAAAACAACTCCCACTACCAGTACATGAAGAAATAGCCCCCAATTTCCAATTACTTTTGCTGCTGACAGTTCACTGGACTGTTAAGACGCATTCTGCACCATTGTGTGGATGTGGTGAAGCTAGGCAGCCGTGTGTGCTTCTCTTTTTGATTATGCAGTAATTAGACTGTTCCACTAATGGAAGGAGAAAAAAAGTTTCCAGAGAAAATGACATCCAGTGAAGCTCGCTTTGAAAAAATCTCTGGCACAAAAGAATAAAGAGTAACCTTTTTGTCACGAACAGTGTGAAAGGTTTTATGTGTTAACTAAGCAGCATTATAAATGAAAAGTTGGAATCTCAAATTAGCTCAGGCATAATTGTATGTTTGCTTGCAAATAATAAAGCAAATAGGTGATTCAAACAAGCTCATTAGTCAATAATAAGGCCTTTCAGAGATGTACACAAGAGACTTTCTGGATGCAGCATCCAGCATCTCTAAGAATTCCGGATTCTCTGTCAGCTCCGTGAATTCATTAAAGATCCCTTGACAGTGTTCCGGAGAGTAGGAGCTTGCCCTTTTGTCCTTGAACTGGTTTCACCTGAGAGCTCAGCTCTTTCTGGAGGTTATTAATGTATTAGTCACCCTAGAAAACTTCCTTGATTTATTTTTCTGGTGGAGAATTTAATTCTTACTCCTCTTAAAATTAAAAACTCAATTCAGTCTCTGTTCTTTCAGTCTTGCTCTAACACCCGTCTTCTTTTCCTGTTTTCTCCTACTTTTTTTTCTTCACTGAACTTTGTAGTTTTATTGTTTTCTGTGAATGTGACATTTTCCTTTTTACCTATAGAATTTCCTTGTTCCCTCTCCCCAGTGTGGATTGAAACCGATTCTTTACTCAGTACACTACAAATGATTGGCAATCTGTTGCAGGTATGAATGTAACCAAATGTCTCCCTTTCTAGTCATAAATTCTTAGACGCTTGGATGCCCTTTCCTGTTCCTCCTTATACCGCATACCCCCACCTTTTTGGTTCACAAAGTAAAATGAGTTGATGGGGCGGGGGGCAAGTATTGGAATTATAAACCAAATGCATTGTTCTGATGAAAGAAAATTTTTATTTATCTGGATTTTCATACTATTGGTTTATACCTAATTGATATCTGATTAAGTGTTAAATGACTCTCTGGCTCTGTTTCTATTTCATACAACAATTTAAAAATACTGTATTTTTAGCAGATTTCTATGGTGACCATAGTTTGTAGACCAAAATTCAGGATCCAGAATTTGAGAAAATATTTCTTTTGCTTATTTTGTCACTGAGAAGCTATTATTGGATTTAAATTGTGACAGACTTGAATGTTAGAAACCCTCCCTGTTTATGAGACAGCAGGACATTGAAAATAAGGACATATGAAGGTTTTCCCCACAGGACTGTGGTATAGACAAAATACAGTATGTTTTATGTACAATTTTTAACATACTGGTTGTATCTTTATTATTTCTTTTCTCAAGAGAGCATAATATGAAAGCAAATGAGTGAAAATGATAATGTTCATGGTAGAGCCTCAAATATACTATTTTATTAAAATTGCATTTATTTTTCCTATTAATATCTAATTACATCATGTGCTAAGATTAATCTTAAAATACTTCACAGCTATTATGAATGTGTCATGACACCTTGGTTGAGAACTGGTAATTTAAGCTGTGGTCCTCTGTGTCAAGGAAATAATGTATTTGAAATTATTTGTGATTCTCCCACTATTTTTTCCAATGGAGATAGGAAAAGAGAAAAAAGGAGGAAATGACAATTTAAAAGGGCCCATTTCAAAAGTGATATTTTTCATTTTGCCGATCTTTAGTACTTCTATCATCACCATAATTACTGTCATTACCATCATTAGCTTGATCACTGCCATCCCCAGACCCTGAAAATCTGGGCATTACAGAAAAAGGACACATACCTCTCATCTTGTTGTTGTCAGCAATAAAACAAAATACAAACCAAAAAATACCTTTCAACAAATACTTGGAAAATAGATTTTTAAATTGGTTAATTTACTCTTAAATACTCTGACAACTCTAGTGTACATTTTATACTACATATGCCATTCATTATTCAGACATGTAACATGTGAATTAGGGTTGGAAAAGCACAGGTTCAATGGCACACACACAAAAATGGACCGACTCCATGCGGCGCCAGCTCTGTGGCGTAGCTGGTGAAGCCGCCGCCTGCAATGCCGGCATCCCATATGGGTGCTGGTTCAAGTTCTGGCTGCTCCACTTCTGACCCAGCTCTCTGCTATTGCCTGGGAAAGCAATAGAAGATGGCCCAAGTCCTTGGACCCCTGCACCCACGTGGAAGACATGGAAGAAACTCCTGACTCCTGGCTACGAATCAGCACAGCTCTGGCTGAGAACCAGGGGATGGAAGACCTCTCTCTCTCTCTCTCTCTCTCTCTCTCTGCCTCTCCTTCCCCTGTCTGTATAACTCTGACTTTCAAATAAATAAGTAAATCTTTAAAAAATTTTGTAAATAGAATATTTTGGTTGAAACATATACGAATACTTTCATCACATCCTACTCCTATAATCACGGCCTTCTTTCACAGTCACTTTGTTTTGTTTAACAGGTGTTTTGTTTAACATTTATGTGTTCTTATAAGATGTGTGTTTAATGGTATCAGTGTAATAGTTTAATATTTTTCACTAAGCACTGTCTTTTAAATCTTCATTGATTTTCATTTTATTTGAAAAGCAGAGATAGAAATAGGGAGAGAGAGAGAGAGAGAGAGAGAGAGAGAGAGAGAAAGACAAACAGAGATCTCTCATCTGCTGATTGACTCCACAAATGCTTGCAAGCTAAGGCTTCGCCAGGCCAAAGCTAGGAGACTGGAACTCAACACATGGATACCTGTGACCCAAGTACACTCTTTTACGCATCCATTCATATTTCTCTGAAAATGGGCTAGATATTTAAAAGCTTGGGAGCAGCTGATAAGACCCTTACCTCTGGCCGGTGCTTTGGCATAGTAGGTTAAGTCTCTACCTGTGGTGCCAGCATCCTATAGGGGTGCCAGTTTGTGTCCAGGCTAACCCTTTTTCTATCCAGCTCTCTGCTTATGGCCTGGGAAAGCAATAGAAGATGGCCCAAGTACTTGGGTTCCTGTACTCATGTGGGAGATCTGTCAGAAGCTCCTGGCTCCTGGCTTTGGATAGGCCCAGCTCCAGTTGTTTCAGCCATTTGGGGAGTGAACTAGCACATGGAAGATCTTTCTGTTTCTCCCTCTCTCTGTTTGTAACTCTACCTCTCAAATGAATAAATAAAATCTTAAAAAAATTTTCTACATTAAAAAAGAGATCTTTAATTATAGAATAAAGAGAAGTCTTACTACTAGAATGGGGAAGCTGGTATGGATTTGAAACCTAGGCTATTTTGAAATACTCTAACACATCATTATACAGAACATCATTAAGTACTAAAATATGCTGTATATGGTTAAATTAGGTAAAATTTCAGAAGAGATGGAAATCAGAAAGGACACAGACATAAGACAAAGGTAGAAATTGAAGGATGCAAGATTTGAAAATGCAGCAGGAAAAAAAAGAATTAAGAGTTGAAATGAGCAGGCACAGGATTGTCACTATAGCAGTGGGAGTAAAGACATAGACTTGGAGGTTGGAAGAAATAAATTTAAATAATACATTATAGATGTATAGCAAGGTTTGAAAGCTAGTTTTGCCATTTTTTGTTTGATATGGACTTCTTCTGTTGTCTTATTTTTTTTATATCTACTTAAAAAAACCTCAGATTTTATCATCTTTGCTTTACAAAGTGCTTTCCTTATGTGACTAGGAAGATGGATGCAAAAATTCCAAGTCCTGTATAGTTATATTTCATAGAATTCATTTGGGATTCTTAATGTCAGACAATTTGCAAACAATTCCAACTACTTATTTATTCTATTGGAACTCAGAAAATTCCTTAATTTAGTATTCCACTGTTCATTAGAATAAATGAACACATCTAGGTCTGGACCAGTACATTTAATTGCTAGTAGATGACCAGCTCTAATTCTTTGTTCATACATAAAACCAAAATTAGTCATAAGTAATAATTTCAGATGTCAAATAGTCTGATGTCCACAAATATATTGTTTTGCATACAGTTGTGTGACACTGTCTGTGATCTGAATACTTCTGTCAGGACTGAAATCTTTTTAAATGTATTTTTCACATTTCCTTCTGAATGTAATTGGCCTTGAGTTATAATATAAAATACCAGCACTTAGCAGCTGGAAAACAACATTTTGATGGTTACTGAGATTTGAAAAAAAAAAAAAAAAGCCAACACCATGGATCCTGTCAGTATTCAGCTGACAGGCTACTCTTGCTTGTTTTCGGGAGAAGATTTTCAATCTGTTGGCAACTGACTGCCAAAACTTTTGCATGAATAGGGAAGAATGCATTCAGTCACCCAGATGTTCCTCCTGCAGGAGGCCATGCACCTAGCTATCTGGAAACAAGCAGGTGCCTGGAACATGAAGCTAACACATCTGGAAAGTGCGTGTGTACATGAACTTTTTGCGGAGATATACTGATGTCATGTTGAAACAATTACTCACATCCCCCTTGGAAGTACCCAATTCTGAGATAAAGCGTATGGTAAAGTTTAAGGGAATGTTTGAGTAGGGTGCACATTAAATGTTGCTCTCAGGACAAAATATTAATAATTCTATTTCAGAATATGTGGATGCTGGTTTTCCAGCACCCAGCCCTATTTGGATAATGACTATTGAACACTTACTTCATCCCTGCTATAGTTATCTAACAAATGTCTCTACATCTAGCTTTTCTTGATTATCCCATTGGTCAAGACATTGACTGCTGTATCCCCACTTCTAAAATTTGATCAAGTATTATCTTTTTCTTAGTAAATTCAAATGATTGATAAGGATAAGAAAACATCTGATTTCCCTTTAGTAGGTTAGGAAATGTGAATTAAAATAGGAAAGTTCATTCTGGAGATTTTAAGCAGGGGCATATATCATTAAAATGTTTTTTAAAGGTTTAAGTCAAGATTTTTTAAAAAGTGAAAAAATATGGTAGTTCGGTGATTGGAAATATCGCCATAGGCTGATCTGGTGAAATTCCAATCTCAGATATATTGGAGTATCAGAATCCCAGTCTTGGATGGACAGAGGTAAAGGGGATGGTTATGAAGATAGGAAATAGAATCAGGGAAAAAGCCAAAATTGATCCATAATAGGAGGAGAGTAGAGGAGTGCTGGTTTGGTTTAGGGAATATGCTGATATTTGCTTCTTCCATACTGCAGAGATTGGTGATAAGGTCTGTGGTGAAGAGGGTATTTGAGTAGGAGTCAGAGGGACTGGAGGTAGGGCTGGATTCCATAGCTACCACATTGTGAGCCCTTGGACAATTCTTTATACCAAATGACTGAGGTCTAGATATCAAGAATCTCTTTACATTCCACCAGCCTGTGTTTAGAAATGTGCCTTAGGGGCCGGCACTGTGACATAGTGGGTAAAGCTGCCACTGCAGTGCCAGCATCCCATATGGGTGCTGGTTTGAGACCTGACTGTTCCACTTCCGATCCGGCTTTCTGCTATGGCCTGGGAAAGCAGTAGAAGATGGCCCAAGTCCTTGGGCCCTTGTACCCTTGTGGGAGACCTGGAAGAAGCTCCTGGCTCTTGGCTTTGGATCAGCACAACTCTGTCCGTTGCAGCCATCTGGGAAGTAAATCAGTGGATCAAAGACCTCTCTCTCTCCTCTCTCTCTCTCTGCCTCAGCCTCTCTGTAATTCTGCCTTTCAAATAAATAAATAAGTCTTAAAAAATAAAATAAAATAGGAAATGTTTTATTGTCTCACAGCTGCTACTAGAATTCACTTAAAATATGCAGTTAGGCCGGCGCAGCAGCTCACTAGGTTAATCCTCCACCTTGCGGCGCCGGCACACCGGGTTCTAGTCCCGGTTGCCCCTCTTCCAGGCAAGCTCTCTGCTGTGGCCAGGGAGTGCAGTGGAGGATGGCCCAAGCACTTGGGCCCTGCACCCCATGGGAGACCAGGATAAGCACCTGGCTCCTGCCTTCGGATCAGTGCGATGCGCCGGCCGCAGTGCGCCGGCCGTGGCGGCCATTGGAGGGTGAACCAACAGCAAACGGAAGACCTTTCTCTCTGTGTCTCTCTCTCTCTCACTGTTCACTCTGTCTGTCAAAAAAAAATATCATGTAGTTATATAGGAAAATACCTCACTAAGATTTTGAAAGAAAGATGAGATTCTTGTTAGGTGTTACAGGAACACAAGCTACAAATGACAAAGCTACACTGTTCTGAGTTAGAAAGAAACAGAAATTGGGATAGGAAACAGAAGACATGAGAGGCAAGAAGAGAGAAGTCAATGAGAAGACACAAGTCCAAGGCATCACAGATGAAGAGTACAATGGAAACAAATCTTAGTGGAGTGGGTAAAAAAAAAAAAAAAATTAAGAGCAAGACTGCCTGAAAAGCCAGCATTTTTTTTCAACTTTTATTTAATAAATATAACTTTCCAAAGTACAACTTTTGGATTATAGTGGCTTTTCCCCCCATAACATCCCTCCCACATTCAAGCATCCCATCTCCCAATCCCTCTCCCATCCCATTCTTCATCAAGATTCATTTTCAATTATCTTTATATACAGAAGATCAACTTAGTACATACTAAGTAAAGATTTCAACAGACTGCACCAACACAGACACACAAAATATAGAGTACTGTTTGAGTAGTAGTTTACCATTAATTTGCATAGTACAACACATTAAGGACAGAGATCCTACGTGGGGAGTAAGTGCACAGTGACTCCTGTTATTGACTTAACAAATTGACACTCTTGTTTATGGCATCAGTAATCACCATAGGCTCTAGTCATGAGTTGCCAAGGCTATGGAAGCCTCTTGAGTCCACCAACTCCAATCTTGTTTAGACAAGGCCATAATCAAAGTGGAAGTTCTCTCCTCCCTTCAGAGAAAGGTACCTCCTTCTTTGATGGCCCATTCTTTCCACTGGGATCTCACTCACAGAGATCTTTCATTTAGGTAATTTTTTTTGCCACAGTGTCTTGGCTTTCCATACCTGAAAAACTCTCATGGGCTTTTTAGCCAGATCTGAATGCCTTAAGGGCTGATTCTGAGGCCAGAGTGGCCAGTATTTTTTTTTTTTTAAGAGAAAGGATTTATTGGTGGGGAAACCTGACATACAAGAGGGAAGGGGAGAAGAAGGAAATGAGGGAGAAGGATAGCATAAGATAGAGATAGAGATAGAGATAGAGATAGAGATAGAGAGAGAGAGAGAGAGAGAGAGAGAGAGATCAGGAGACAGAGAGAAAGAGAGCCACGTATTCAGGAACAGGTCCTCTTAAAACTTTGCCAGGAAGCAGGCAATCCCATTAGGATGGAGGTGGAGCTGACTGACACTGGTGGTTGGGCCATGTGGTCACCTGGCTTCCAGCAATGGGAGCAGGGGCTAGAACCTAGGATGGTGTCTGAGGTATAGATCATGCCTTAGATAAGACTGCACCATTTTACTAACATTACCTCATTTCCAGCATTCATTTTGAGGCTGTTTGCTATTCTGTTATATAATCTTCCTTTACTCTTTTTCCCAAATCACGAATAATATCTGATGAGATTTTTAGGGAGAACTGAGAGTGGGTTTAGCTTCATACTTGGGTTGACCTGGCACAAAATGCACAGTGTATATGTGAGAAAAGGAGATGGAAGACTTTCTGGCAAGAATTCATCATAAAGTTATATGGCCATCCCACCACCCCTACCTTCCCTATAATTTACAGAAAATCTGGTGAGCGCTTTGAATTTCTGCAGGACATTGAATGGAACTTCAGCCAGTTAGATAACTTATAGGTAAATATTCTAAAGGGTTAGGGGGCCTATGAGTAGACATCTAGCCTATCCTGTAGATCTTTATCCTTATTCTCTTCCTGTTAAAATAATATGTTTTTTTCTCCTTTAAGAAATAGATTTAGTGCAACGGCTGAACACTATGATAAATTGTCTGAAGCTAGTGTAGACCATCTGGCTGTCATGAATAGTCTTAAATAAATTGAAGCCAAAGTAAGAAATATAAAGAGACAATACATTCCATCTTACTTCAGGTTAGGAGAGTGTGGGAAGTTGGAAAACATGATCTCGTTGCAGGTAGATGTTTGGTCTAGCAATTAAGAAACCTTCACCCCAAATCACAATGCCTGAGTTTGAGTACTGCTTCTGTTCCCTATTCCAACTTCCTGCTAATGTGTACCCCTGGGAGGCAGCAGGTGGTGGTTCAAGTAGTTGAGAACCTGTCACCCTTGTGGAAGGCTGGGGTTGAGTTCTTGGCTTCCAGGCTTTACCCAGCCCAGCTCCTTGCTTTGACCTGTCACTGCCCTGGCCAGGATGGGCATTTTGGGAGTGAATCAGCAGATAGGTCCTCTGTCTATCTCTCTTTATCTTTATCTTGCTCTTTTTGCCTTTCAAATAAATAAATGAATAATAACAAACAAACAACTAAATAAGCAAACAAAAAAATCACTCTTGCTTTCAGAGGTTTGCTAATTGCAAATTGAAACATTGACTAGTTGTAGATATTTATGATACCATAAAATTTGAAACAGTTAAAATAAAAATAAGATTATAAAAGAATCCATCTATTTCAGAATGCCAAAGAGACCATACAGAACGCTAATTATTTTGTTTTTATAAATGTGCAGTCACCGACTTAACCTTTATTTGGCACCCGTGGACACTTAGTGATGTTCAAGCCATTATCTCTTGATGATTTTTTTGGTAGGTTCAGGTAGAAAGTATCCATGTATTTATTTATTCATTCATCTCAAACATTTATTAAAGATTAAGTGTATGTCAGACACTGTCACACAGCACTGAGAATATGCAGATAAGTAAGAGGTAGTCTTACTCCTTCTTGGGGAGCACAGTTTCCTGAAAAAATAGCAAGGAAATAATGCAAATGGCATTACAAGTCATAAGGCTTGGGCAAGGGTTTCAGTGTGAATGTGGCAGGGAGAGGTACCAACTCTGGGGAAGAAGGAGAGCACTTCAAAGAGGGGACTTACTAATGATAAAATCTTATCTGATCAGAACCAGGGTCTTAGAGTACCTTTTGGGACACAAAATACATTCCTCAAACTTGAATGAAGCATAGATATATACAGGGCCTAATTTTATTAGTAGATATTACATTTCTCACTATGATTCTAACCACAGGAAAAAAATCAGTGAAGATGATGACGCATTCAATATGGACAAAAACATAGTTTAATTCTTACCTGCCATAAATACATTGAATATTATATTAGTTAATGTAAGCTAAGCTGTTGTCATAAACAGACATCAACTTTATTGGCTTAAGGAATAGTTTATTTCTGGCTCATGTAATTCTAAGGAAGGTATTCCAGTGAAGGAAGCAGCTGTTTTCTGCACAGAGACTCAGGGGGACCAGACTATTTCTACCTACGGCCCTATCTTTTTTTTATTTATCTATTTTTTATTATTTAAAATTTTTTTTATTTATTTGACAGAGTTAGACAGTGAGAGTGAGAGACAGAAAGGTCTTCCTTCTGTTGGTTCACCCCTCAAATGGCTGCTATGGCCGGAGCTAGGTCAATCCAAAGCCAGGAGCCAGGTGCTTCCTCCTGGTCTCCCATGTGGGTGCAGGGGCCCAAGCACTTGGGCCATCCTCCACTACCCTCCCAGGCCACAGCAGAGAGCTGGACTGAAAGAGGAGCAACCGGGACTAGAACCCAGTGCCCATATGGGATGCCAGTGCCACAGGTGGAGGATTAACCAAGTGAGCCATGGCGCCGGCCCCTGGCCCTATCCTGACAATTTCCTGTCAACAGTATAATTAAGGCTGAGTTATCATGTCTAAGTTCAAGACTAGAAGTGGAGAAGGAGGGTGAAGGGGGCATTCTGCTGTTTTCAAGCTCCATGTTATGGCCTGAATGTATACCCCAAATTCATATTTTTTAAAGATTAATTTATTTATTTGAAAGAGAGAGAGAGAGTGAGAGCAAGAGAGAGAGAGAGAAAGATAGAGAATCTTCTATTCTCTGGTTCATTCCCTAAATAGCTGCAACAGCCAGGTCTGGGCTAGGCTGAAACCAAAGGCCAGGAACTCCATCCAGTTTTACCACATGAGTGGCAGGGACCTAAGCACGTCTTCTACTGCCTTCTAAGGCACATTAGCAGGGAACTGGATCAGAAATGGAGTAGCTGGGACTCCAACTGGCACTCAGATATGGGATGCCTTCATCACAAGTGGTGGCGTTACCTGCTGCACAACATTACTGGCTCTCCAAATTCAAGAGTTGAAATTCGCAGCCAATGTGACAAAGAGGTGAGGTCTTCAGATGATGAGTGAGCCATGAGTACAGAGTTCTCTTGGATGAGATTAGGGCTCTTATAAAAGGGTTTGAGAGATTTGAGTTGTTCCTTCCCATATCTTCTGCCAACGGAGTATACAGCATTCATTTTTTTGCGCTTTCATTTTGCACCGTGGGAAGATCTGGTATTTATCCATTTTGCTCTTCTTTCTTCTGCCATGCAAGAACACAACATCCCATCCATTCCCTCTGAAGGATGCTGCAACAAGGCACCATCTTGGAAATGGACAACAGCTCTCACAAGACAGTTTGAACTTGGATTTCCCAGCATCCAGATATGTGAGAAAAAAATTCTGTTGTTTATAAACTAACCAGTCTTGCACATTTTATTATAGCAACACAAATAGACTGATAATTTCTAAAGCAATGTGCATTTTTATCCATTTTTAATTGGATAGAAATTATTTTCACAGTTGGATTTCACTACAATGAAGGTTGAGAAAGGTAATCTAGTTAAATGCCCAGGAAGGAGAGAGTAGGTTTCGGTTGCCAGCAAGCATTCTTTGCTATAGATGTAAAATAAAAGTGCTAATAATTTATACACTCTAAATTATTCTAAATTGGTCTAAACATAAAGTTTACCAGTATGACATACAGATTCCTTCAAGTAGGTTAAAAATAATTCCACTTTTACAAAATACTGAAGTCCAATTAATGATGTTCATGTAGAAGAATGATTTGAGGATTTTGCTTGAAGACTAAATCAACATGTGCTCAGAGTTTGATGTGGTTCCTGAAAAGCAAATACACAAACAAACAAAACTGTGAATACAATTATAGGCTACATCAACACAAAGTGTACAAGAAGGAAGTGCATTTTTCTCCAGAAATATTTAATTTAAAATGTTTTAATAGCATTCTTGTGCTAATTTTATGAGGCACATACATGAACAAAGTGTCTAGAATGGTAGAATGAAGCAATCTAGAAACTATGTCATGTGAAGAAGAGTACTGAAGAAGTCGAGTTCTTCCTAGAAGAAGAGATATTATGGTGATGGAAATGTGTGTATGTGAGAGAGAACTGAAATGGGGAAGGGTATTAAAGTGGTCTTTGAAATTCAAAAGGAACTTAAATTTTAAATATTCGAAGCTTATCCATATGGAAGAGAGTAGATTCATTCTCTTCTGCATCTTGGAACCAAGGAAGGAAGATTTTGGACTGAGATCATAAAGATCTGTATTGCAACTGAAACTATTCAAGAATAGTGGAATGGCCCACTTAAAGAATTATTGAGATTCACATTGCTGCAGTGCTGATCAGAAGTTGAATAATCTCATGTCGACCCAGCTGCACAGAGAATTCCCTTGTTGAGTGGACAAAATGATACTGAAAATGTTTTCTAATTCTACTCTCAACATGTCTGATATCTAATATGTATTATTTCTCAAACAACCTCTTCCTACAATTTAATTTAATTAATTAATTAATCCACAGGTTAAGGGCTCTGTCCCACAAACTGCCTACATTTCAGAAACCAAGCATGAATCCTGCACCTCCTGTACTTCTAACCTGTATAAATCAAGGACTCCCATATCCCCCAGCTAGGGTTTGATTCTTTACTGGAATGCCTCAAAAATTCAGGAAAATAATTTACTTATAATTGCTGTCTTAATATGAAGAATACAACTAAGAAACACTCAAATGGAAAATATGTATAGGGTAAAGTGTATAAGAAGGGTCATGGAGTTTCCATGCCCTTGTTGTTGGGCCACTCTACATGTACTTCAATGTATTCACAAATCCAGAAGCTCCCAGAGTCCTATAGTTTTGCTAAGTTTCATTATGAAGGCAAGGCTGATGAAATCATTGGTCATTTGTGATCAACCCAATGTCTAGTCCACTTTTCCTTCAATGGATGTAGATGGACAGGGAGTTCCAACCCTCCGGCTTGCCTTGGTCTTTGTGCCAATCATCCCTCATCTTTAAGCTATCTAAACCCTGCCATCCACCAGTAATCTCATTATCATGGAAAAGACATTTATAACTCTATAGATTCTGAATGTTCTAGAAGTTCTTATATAATGATCAGAGAGTATGGCCAAATAAATAAATAAATACCAAAAATTCTCCTGCTATTCCTATCACTCAAGAAATTACAAAGGTTTTAAGAACTCTGTGCTAGCTCTGGCCTCAGAATCAGCCCTTAAGGCATGCGGATCCAGCTGAAATGCCCATGAGAGTATTTCAGGCATGGAAAGCCAAGACACTCTGGGGAAAAAAAACCAAAAAACCAAAACAACAACAACAAAAAAAACCTAAATGAATGATCTCCACGAGTGAGATCCCAGTGGAAAGAATGGGTCATCAAAGAAGGAGGTACCTTTCTCTGAAGGGAGGAGAGAACCTCCACTTTGACCATGACCTTGTCTAAATATGATCAGAGTCAGTGAACTCAGGGGGCTTCCATAGCCTTGGCAGCTCATGACAAGAGCCTAGGGTGATTACTGATGCCATAAACAAGAGTGTCAATTTGTTAAGTCAACAACAGGAGTCACTGTGCACTTACTCCTCATGTAGGATCTTTGTCCTTAGTGTGCTGTACATTGAGATTTAATGCTATAACTAGTACTCAAACAGTATTTTTCACTTTATGTTTCTGTGTGGGAGCAAACTGTTGAAATCTTTACTTAATGTATGCTAAACTGATCTTCTGTATATAAAGAGAATCGAAAATGAATCTTGATGTGAATGGAAGGGGAGAGGGAGTAGGAAAGAGGAGGGTTGCGGGTTGGAGGGACGTTATGGGGGGGAAGCCATTGTAATCTATAAGCTGTACTTTGGAAATTTATATTCATTAAATAAAAGTTAAAAAACAAAAGAACTCTGTGCTAGGAACCAGAGGTAAGGGCCACATATATGTTTCTAATATCACAATTATCATGCTAGGATCCACTATATTTGGCATTATTGCTATGGCCAAATATTCTTTTTTTTTTTTCTTTTGACAGGCAGAGTGGACAGTGAGAGAGAGAGACAGAGAGAAAGGTTTTCCTTTTGCCGTTGGTTCACCCTCCAATGGCCGCCGCGGCCGGCGCACTGCGCTGATCCGATGGCAGGAGCCAGGAGCCAGGTGCTTTTCCTGGTCTCCCATGGGGTGCAGGGCCCAAGCACCTGGGCCATCCTCCACTGCACTCCCTGGCCACAGCAGAGAGCTGGCCTGGAAGAGGGGCAACCGGGACAGAATCCGGCGCCCCAACCGGGACTAGAACCTGGTGTGCCGGGGCCGCAAGGCGGAGGATTAGCCTAGTGAGCCGCGACGCCGGCCCAAATATTCATATTTTTAAAACATTTATGTATTTATTTGAGAAGAGGAGTCGGGGGAAGAGACAGAGAGAAAGACTGAGAGAGAAAAAAAGATGATTTAGACCTAAATAAAATTCCTATTGAGACATATGGCTGAAGGCCACAACCATCAACTTGGCCAACAGCCATAGACAGTGTGATCAAACTTTCTGACATTCCTTCCCCATTGGAATAGCACTTTTACAATCATTTGAGTAGCAGCTTATTTTCATGGACAGTATTTTGAGGAAATCATACATTGACAGAGAAAATTGATTATTCATATTTGAGAATTTGGCAGACATAAACGGTGTGAGTCTGCCACTTCAAAATGAATATATATTTATTAGTAGTAAAAAGTGAGGTTTTAAGCAAAATTTAACAGTATGGATCCATGTATCTGTCACATGATGATGAGAAATGAGGTCAGTGGTGATATTAACAAATGTGTTATTTTATAATTGTATAATGAAATATGTCAACAATGAATGATCTGTATAGTTCAGTGAGCCAGTATTTTCCAAATGACCAAATACACATTGATATAAAATCATTCATGGATTAAAGATCCACTCTAAGTGCACAGTAAGCCAACAAATTTTTAATGGAACAAAGTACAAAAATACTGATGTGGTCTAAGATATACAACTAACTTTAAAGAGATTAACAATTGTTGAATTTTGGTATAGTATCAAAGATGACTATACACAATTATCTGACATCACTACTGACATATTACTACTAAAATACTCCTATCAACTGTATATTTGTTTGAGGCCAAATTTTCTTTATGTGCTGTAAATGAAACTGCATATTGTAATAGACAGAATGCAGACAGATTTAAGAATCTATCTATTTTCTATTAGAACAGACATTAAAAAGAAAAAAAGACATTAAAAGACATTGCAAAATTGAAAAAATATGCCATTTTTTTCTTCAGATAAGTTTGTTTTGGATAAGTTTGTTTCAGATAAGTTTGTTTAGGTTCTTTGCATATAGCAATATTATTTACTTAAATATGTATAGGTTTATTTTGTTATTGCAAACAAGTAACAAGTATTTTAAAGCTTCTCATCTTAATTTTTTAAAAGATGTATTTATTCATTTGAAAGGCAGAGTTACAGAGAGGCAGAGGCAGAGAGATAGAAAGAGAGATCTGCTGGTTCACTTCCCAGATGGCCACCATGGCCGGAGGTGCGTCGATCTGAAGCCAGGAGGCGGGAGCTTCTTCCAGGTCTGTCACGTGGGTACAGGGGCCCAAGCATTTGGGCCATCTTCTACTGCTTTCGCAGACTATAGCAGAGAGCTGGATGGGAAATGGAGCAGCCAGGTCTGAACTGGTGCCCATATGGGATGCCGGCACTGCAGGCGGCAGCTTTACCCACTATGCCACAGCACTGGCCCCCATTTTAATTTTTAACATGCCAGTATTTAGAAAAATTTTCTTCATTTGCTTGACCTCATTAACGCTTTCAATAATCATGGAGATAGATATTATTGTCATATTTCACTCATATAAAGGAAGAAAATAGAGTGCCAGAGAGGCTACAGGACAGGCTTGTTTGTATCATGAACTGTAAAGTTGTAACTCCAATTTAGAATCTTTAGCTCTCAGTAGGCTTTATGCTTTCAGATAAGCAAAAGCCAAATCAACCCAGAGAATAAGAGGGTGGTGGCTGAAGATGTACCTTGGACAGCTACAGTGGGCAGGAAACATATAAGGAAATAATAGTACGGAATGGGCAAGAGTTCCAAGGAATAATGAGAAAACAACCTGATTTATTTTTCCACTGCCCATTGAAACACTTGCTACATGACTAATATTTGACTTTACCTTTGAGTGAAAACTGAGGTGTGGTCCATGACTCCTGGCGAATCTTGAGGCTATAAAAATGATTCCAGCTCAGTTCTTAGTATGTCTAGTGTCACAATAAAAAAGGAACACTTCTTTTGAATTTACAGCACTCTATATTCTGATCCCCAAGGTTTAGTCTTAAATTAAAAAGGTGAGGGATCTGTAGATCTTTAAAGTTCTTCAGGGGCTGGCTCCGTGGTGCAATAGGTTAATCCTCTGCCTCCAGGGTAGGCATCCCATATGGGTGCCAGTTCTAATCCCAGCTGCTCCTCTTCTGATCCAGCTCTCTGCTACGGCCTGGGAAAGCAGTAGAAGATGGCCCAAGTCCTTGGGCCCCTGCACCCACATGGGAGACCCAGAAGTACCTGGCTCCTGGCTTTGGATAGGCACAGCTCTGGCCGTTGTGGCCATCTGGGGAGTGAACCAATGGAAGGAAGCCCTTTCTCTCCCTCTCAAATAAATAAATATAAATCTAAAAAAAAATTAAAAAAATTCTTCATAGGAGCTCTCATTGCACTGTGAAATACAATACCTATTGAGTTCTTGGGATAGATTATTCTTTTTTTTTAAGAAAAAGATTTATTTATTTACTTGAATGTCAGAGTTACAGAAAGAGAGAAGGAGAGGCAGAGAGGTCTTCCATCTGCTGGTTCACTCCCCAGATGTCCTCAATGGCTGGAATTGGGCTGATCTGAAGCCAGGAGACAGGAGCTTCCTCTGGGTCTCCCACATGGGTGCAGGGTCCCAAGGACTTGGGCCGTGTTCCATTGCTTTCCCAGGTCATAACAGAGACCCAGATTGGAAGTGGAGCAGCTGGGACTCGAACCTGCACCCATCTGGGATGCCAGCACTGCAGGCAGCAGCTTTTCCATTATGTCACAGCACTGGCCTCGGGGTAGATTATTCTTAAAATGGCAACTTTCTTTTACTGATTCACGTAGCAACACTCGGAAACCTGACTTTGTATTTCAGCCCATCAGAAGGTAGAGTATTTCTTCTTTTTCTTTTTAATGTTTTCAAGTTTAAAACTTCAATGTTAGTTTTTTTTTGAAGATTTTATTTATTTGTTTGAGAGAGAGAGAGTTACAGTGAGAGAGAGAGAGACAGAGAGAAAGGTCTTCCATCCACTGTTTCACTCCCTAAATGGCCACAACAGCCAGAGCTGAGCCGATCTGAAGCCAGGAGCCAGGAGTCAGGAGCTTCTTCTGGGTCTCCTACACTGGTGCAGGGGCCCACGCATCTGGGTCATCTTCCACTGCTTTCCCAGGCGGTAGCAGAGACCTGGATCAGAAGTGGAGCATCTGAGACTAGAACTGGCGTTGCAAGAGGAAGATTAACCTACTGAGCCACTGTGCCGGCCCTGAGTATTTCTTCTTCATGTGAACTAATCTTTGATTTGTTCTGGTCAATCCCTTAGGTAGAAGTGGCAAGTTACTACCTATAGGACTGGATCAAGTATTCTTCTATGGTTCTCCTCTGTCTGGGTTCCTTGCACCACCCTGTGAACAAAGACAAGACAGCTAAAGGATGAGAGATAACAAGGAGAAAAACCCAGTTGTTCCAGCTGTGGTTATCTTTAAACAACCTATGCCAGCCAACCATTGAGAACTGAGTCAAAACTAGCAGAACTGCCCACCTGGTCCACAGCTGGCCAAAAAGTGTACGAAAGCATGGCCAAGACTGCCCAGATACCCCACAGGTTGGCAAATGATAATAAAAGCTTGCAACTTAATGCCACTAAGTTTCAAGGATTTATTATGCGGAAATAACTAATTGACTCAGGTCTAAATGAAAACCAAGACTGAAATAGCTCCATTTTGACATACTGTTACAGTCATAAATAACTTGAAGAATGAGTAAGGTTATATATTCAAGGAAGGGGAGGAAGAATATCAGATTTTGGAGATGGGGCAATGGCATGAAAATAAAGAAAGGCTAAAATACATATTTATTCAGGAGTCAATGGGTAGACTAATGTGGAGAGAACAATTTATGCCATGCTGCAGGAGGACAAAGAGGCTGAAAATGTGAGTTTATGTTAACTAGAGAACTTTGATTTTGACTTTGTCTGAAAATGTGAGTTTATGTTAACTAAAGAACTTTGATTTTGTGGTTCAGACTTCTACGGTATGCAGTGGAGACTACTGGAGGAGCTGACTAACTTTGGCTCCATCCTCAGTTCTCACATTTCTCCTTCATTGCAGCCACCACTCAACCTGGTAGTGGTTGCTAAAGTACAGTACAGAGGCACTAGATCCAGCCTAATTTTATTCCACAGAGTACTGACTAGCAATGACGGGGACAGTCTCACTGTTTCATTGTGAATCAACCCCAGTCTACATTTTATATTGCAAAATGCACTTTACAGAAAATGAGCCAAGATATTTCTAGTCTGACCAAACGGAAACAGATGGAAGAAATAATTTCCTCAAAAGAGAATGCAAATAGGGGAAAATCATCCTGTTTCAGTGAGAAAAAAAGATAAAAACATGTTTGTTTATTCATGAAAAGGCTGTAAGTCTTTCCTTGGTTCTTAAAGAATCATGTTAATTTATTTCTGACCACTAGATGGCACTTGTGTACAGCATTTGAAATTGATTCCTGCGAAAACAAGAGTACCTGTGGGGTGGTCAGAATAGAATTTGTTTGAGGTTTTGCTCTTAGGCAGCCCACTTCCTCCCCCACCCTGAGTCAAGAAGGGTGTAGGAGAGCGGGACTAAATCTCTTCTGTGCCGTTTGACTTATAAAGAAAAATGAACATGGCAGAACTGTTCCTGATTAGATCCGTAGAAAAAGGATGATGCATTCTTGCAGGATGAATCAGGAGAGATGATATTCTGTCATTCTTTCGATATAGACCTGAAATACTAACTTTAAATTTATGGATGCTGGTATGAGCCATGGTTCTCTATTTACCAGTTAGTGCATTTGGGTGATGCATGAATAGTGTGTCTTCCAATTGGTTACTTTATCACACTGACGATTTCAGAAGATATAATAACTCTTACCCTTTGGGATGAAAAAAATGGATCTTACAAGTCTTCTTATCAGATCACCCTGGTTTGATTCATCTTTATGAGAGTTGGCTGCGTGGTTGTTCATTGCTGCCTCCAACTCATCTGGACGTTTTCAGATGATTCGAGCAGTTACAGCAGCTGTGAACATCATCCACAACTGTGGTGTTGAGACCAATGTAAGACACATCTTCAAAAAAAGAAAAAAGGCAATGCACAAGCAAGCAAGAAAACAAACAAAAGCCTGAATAATTTAGGACATTCCAGTGGCAGTCCAGAGGCATTGACGTCTTGCCTAACTTGGGTCCCTTATTTTTCTGACCCTGGAACTTTTACCAACATTAAGAGCCACCTATCAAATCATGACTCCTTTTCTGGGAGGTAGGATGCTGGCAGTCTGCCAGTTACAGCTTTGCCCATGCCATTAGCTTGTCACAACTGTGCTGATGCTGATCTCTTTCAAGGTTGCTCTAATCTGGCCCTTCAGTAGCCTCAGCTTTCTCCTGTTTAGCCTAAGCTGCTGTGAGTACACTTTTGAACCATCATCAGATCTGATACAAAAGGGACATCTCTCCTAAAGAAGATTAGGGTGGGGTCAGGGAATCCCAAAAGGGCAAAAAAATAGCAGATTGGATCAAAAGAGTAAAAGGAAATCAAAAACAGAAATATATATGCTGGCAAAGTGCAAGACCAGACTCAGGTCCCAGGCCTTTGCACTCCAGGACGGCAACTCTTGGTGCTCTCCTTGTGTGCTTAGAACTTGTATGCTCTTTTTTTTTATTTTTAAGTTTTAAATTTTTTTTTTTTTTGATAGGCAGAGTGGACAGTGAGAGAGAGAGAGACAGAGAGAAAGGTCTTCCTTTGCCGTTGGTTCACTCTCCAATGGCCACCGCGGCCGGCGCGCTGCGGCTGGCCCACTGCGCTGATCCAATGGTAGGAGCCAGGTACTTCTCCTGGTCTCCCATGGGGTGCAGGGCCCAAGCACTTGGGCCATCCTCCACTGCACTCCCTGGCCACAGCAGAGAGCTGGCCTGGAAGAGGGGCAACCGGGACAGAATCCGGCACCCCGACTGGGACTAGAACCCGGTGTGCCGGGGCCGCAAGGCGGAGGATTAGCCTAGTGAGCCGTGGCGCGGGCCAGAACTTGTATGCTCTTTACCAAATGGGTTTATCAAATCCTACCTTGGAAACAAGATTGATAAAGTAAAGTCTAACTGAAGATTGCCATCTTATCAGGAGACAAAACAAACTTTGATAAAACAATGGAATCTCGTTTTAATGTGAGCAATGCAAGTTTTGGCAAATAAAGACAGAGATGGCTTTCTCTCATTGTGAAGCCATTATTTAGGCCATCCATGTTTGTGTGATTTAAAAAAAAATTCTCTTTGACAATGTGTATTGATGTATGCCAAGGAAGCTCATTGACTTCCTGTTCTGTTATTCTTCCTCCCAGTACACTGGCAATGAAGCTGAAGGTGCTAATCATTGCCAGAAAAAAGTCTGATGATTGGGTTTCTTAGTCTGTTGGGCTGCTATAACAGAATACCATGGACTTGTAGTTTATAAATGAAAGAAATTTATTTTTCACCATTCCAGAGGCTGGAAAGTCTAAGACCAAGGAACTGACAGATTCAGTGTGTGGTGAGGGCCAACCTCTGGCTCACAGATGACTTGTTCTTGTTGTGTACCCACTTGATGGACAGGGCAAATGATCTTTCTGGAGCCTCTTTTATAAGGGCACTAATCCCACGTATGAGAGATTGGCCTTCACAAACTAATCAAATCCTAAATGCCTACTTCCAAACACCCTAACACTGGTGTTCGGGGAACACACAAACATTCAGATCATAAACACATTTATTCCATCAGAATACCTCTGAGAGTCTTAAATCATTCCAGCATCAACTAAAGAGTCTAAAGTACAGTCTCATCTAAATATCATCCAAATTAGATATGTGTGAGACTCAAGATGTGATGTATCTGAGAAAAATTGCTCTTCAGCTGGAAATCTGTGAAAACAGATCTGGATGTGCTTCCAAAATACAATAGTGAGGCATATATGTAATAGACATTGCTATTTCCAAAGAAATAAATAGGAAAGAAGAGTAACAGATCTAGAGCAAGTCCGAAACCCAATGGAACAAACAACATTGAACCTTAAGGCTGAAGAATAATCCTCTTTGGTTTGATGCTCTACCCTCCAGGATTTTGGCATGGAGGTCCTACCTTCTGAGTCCACTGTGCTGGGCATTCCAACCCCATAGCTTTGGGTGGCCCCATTTACTCTGGTGGCAGCTCTTCATTGTGACCACACCCCTGTAGTTATTTCTGGGCCTATGCTACATGCCAATGGTTCCCTTGCACTGGAATCACCAAAAAGAGGCTCGATCAAGGATCAAGGCTTGACCAAGGACTCCTTATGGTGATGCTGGTTTTGCTGGGGCTTTTGCACACTGAGTCTATGATGAGAGTGGCAGTCTCATCATTTCTAAAATGCCTTTGTGTTATTTTTCCAGGTTTCTTGGCTTCTAGCTTAGTTGGCTGACTAATGTTATGCTCCTTGGCCCTACCCTTAGTGTTCATTCCTGAGCAGTGTTTCTCATTAGTTTCCAACTGGACAGGCTAAGGATTTTCCAAGTCTTTAAGTAAATTATGCTTCCTTTCTAATGAGTAATTTCATCTTTAAATAATTTCTCTCTTCTTACATTTTACTATAAACAGTTAGGAGAAGCCAGGCCATTCTTTCAACATTAAAAAAAGTTCATTTATTTATTTTTCATCTACTTGGAAGACAGAGGATAAGGGAGGGAGGAAGGGAGAGAGGGAGGGGATGAGAGAGAGAAAGAGAGATTGAGAGAGAGAGAGAGAGAGAGAGAGAGAATATCTTCCATCTGTTAGTTCTGTCTCCAATGCACATAGTGGTAAGGACTGGCCTAGGAACTCCATCCAGGTTTCTCATGTAGATGGCAGGGACTCTCTAGCAGAAAGATGTGTCTGAAGCGGAATAACCAGGACTGGAATCAGTACTCTGACATGCATGTGGGTTTTCCAAGCTGAGGCTTGACCTGCTATGCCACAATACCTGCCCTCCTTCAATACTTTGATTAGATATTTTCTCAATAACACATCCAGTTTCACTGATTGCAAGTCCTGCTTTCCACTAAATACTAGCACGCAAGCACATTTAATCCAAGTTCTTTCCCACTTTATGACCAGAATGGCCTTTCCTCTATTGTCCAGTAATAATCTGCTGATTTCTCTCTGAGGCATCATCAAAATGATCTTTACCATCCATATTTCTAACAAAATATATTCCGAGAATATAGACTGACATTTTCCATGCAGACTGAGGTTACAGCTGAGATTACAACTGTTTTCTTGAACTTAGCAGTCCATTCATAACAACAGCATTTCCCCCCTAGTATCTGCCTCAGAACTCCCTGGGCCTCTACCCATTACCCAATACTAAAGATGATTCTAATTTTCATTTTTTTTAGTAATAACCCCATTTCCTGGTACCAATTTTGTGTCTTAGTCCATTATGATAATTATCACCAAGTATAATGGACTGGGTAGCTTATCAGCAATAGAAATTTATTTTTCACGATTTGGAAGATTAGGAAGTCCAAGATCAAAGTGGTGTCTGTTGCACAGTCAGTCTCTTCTCACGGCATTTTCATGTGGTAGAAAGGGTGAGGCAATAATTCCTCTCATGAGAGCTTTGCTTTCGTGACCTGAACACAAAGGCTCTACTTTTGAATATTTAAACTTTGGGGATTAGGTTTCAAAATATGAACTTTAGAGGACACAGTCATTCAGATGGTAGCACTGAGTGATGCTTGTTACTCTTACCAGGAGCAAGTAAAGAGATGACTAAATGATTTCTATGTACTGGGTGAATTGGATTTTGTTTATCTGCAGGGTCAATGGCTTCCTATATTGGAGTTTATTTTCCTTCTCTGCCCAACTATCTTTACTCTTTCTTGCATTATCAAAGTACCTCTTCCTTTGAGAAACTGACTTCATTGTACCTCATGCTCCTTTTTGTCTGCCTAATATTGGATCTGAATCTTTTGGTAACAGACTGAGCATGTTATTTGGCCTTTTCAATATAACAAATGGTATATAGTTGGTTTATGATCCCAAACCAACTAAGTTCTTCCATAAGATTTTATATATGGAAAAATGATATTTTTTTCTCTAGAATAGCAATCAACCCAGTTTTGCTGTCTCTAGTCCTTTGAGTTAAATGACATAATAGATTGCATTATTAGCCTAAGTTATTTTGATCAGGATTTCTGTCACTGGCAGCTATGAAAATCTTAACTAGTACATTCCACAACCAGTTCAACTCAGTCTCTTAAAATGGCACATGTAATGCTACTCTGAATTCTATTAATTAAATCATTTCTATCTTTGTAGTTTATCTGGTTCTAATAGAGATAACAGTATCTCTGGAAGAAAATATAACCATAATTCAAATTTTTATCATCTGACTCATTATCATTTTATCTTGACTCATTTATCATTATACTTGAAACACAAAAATTATCTATCCCTATAAGAGATATTATTTAGGAAAGAATCAAATAAGATTTGAAGCAATTTACCACACTTTCATAGGGTAAATCATAGTGAATGGATTTTCACCAGATTCTTTTTTTTTCCCTTAAATACTGTGATTACTAATAGAGTAGTAGGCTGGGTGATGTTCTTCTCTTCTGTTTTGTTCTAACAAGGACCAAAAGTAGAATATAAAACAGATTTCCTGGACTTTCAAGGTTGTTTAAACCCAATAGCAATGAGAGTAGAGGAAAACAAAACAGGAATTAGCATAAACTTGAATGTAACAATGTTTTTAGGTTCCATAGGCTATTCCACTTAGGTTTCTCACCTACTCCTCACTACAGCAGAAATGGGACCCATATTTTATAGATGAAGTGTTCCTAGAAGTAATGGAATTATCTAAACAATGTCCCAAAGCAAGTTTGTAAAGCACTGAGAGTTCCAGTCCTTTTTTGCTATACTAAATCACATGTAAATACTTGTTCTAAGAGAAACTATTTTGTGTTGTTATTTAATATAGTTATTTTTCTCCAGTTAATGAACCCAGAGAGTAGATGAAGAAAGGAATCAGACAACCTCTATGCAAAAAAAAAGCAAAAAATAAAACATTGTAGTTTATCCTTTCTCCAAAGTATCATCATGCCAAATATGTTTGTTTTCCTGTTCCCTGGGCATGCCTTAGTTTCTTAACTTTGTGCCACTGTTTTTGTTGTTTGCATCTGTTGGAAAAACCCTTTCACCCTTTGGTCTGGTTCAAAACATTTCTCTTAATAGAAGGGACACAATTAGTAAATGATAAGCCAGAGTTACAAAATAGGTCTTTCTAAGCTTTGGTGGTGTATTATTTCTCTTTTTTGTTACTTCCCATCTGGCTTCAGGCAATAATGCAACTACAAGACAAATGACCATTAATCTGGAGAAAAGTCTCTTGAAGCAAATCTCAAGGCTCTATCCAAGACCTTGTCCAGCTACTTATTGAAGGCTTGTGTGAGAGCAATGAGAAAATGCTGATCAAATTTGTAAGTAGCGCAAAGCTAGGCTGAATATCTAATATGTCAGAGGTCAGAATCAAGGCTCAAAGAGGTCTTTAGATACTGGAGTAATGGCCTAAATCTAATAAGACAAAACTTACAGGGAATAATGTGAGGTCTTGCAGTTCAGTCTGAAAATTCAATTGGGGGAGATGTAGCATAAGAGTAGATCTGTGAAAAAAAATCTCAGTGGGGTCTTAGCTGACTATAAACTTGATATGAATCCATAGTAATAGGATTGCTCCGAAAGAGCAGTCAGTCCAGGGTTGCACCCATGGATGTTAAGCATCCCAGGTGGGAATAGTGATCAACCTGGTTGTCTGTACTTGCTGGACAGCACTTGGATGTTTTCATTCTATTTTGGGTGTCCCCACTTGAAGAGAGACAGAGACATGTGTATATGCCCATCAGAACCATTCATTCATTTTTTGCTTATTTAGTACATCTTTACTGAGAACCTGCCATGCTCCAGGCATTTTCCTTGGCACTCAAGGAAAAATTTAGTGTACAAGACAGACAAATAATCCTTGAAGGAACTCAAGAAATTTAGTCTACAAGAAAGTAAACTTAGCAGATTTGTGCTAAATGCTATTTTCCAATATTTGAAAGATATGGTATCCTTTTGAATGACCACAGAAACAAAGCTAATGCATGCATATTAAACCAGAGTAGTGTCTGGGCCATGACTTTCCACTGAGTAAAAGTATCCAAGGTCAGAGTAGGTTATTTCACAACAGGGTTGGCTACACATATGTTGACTGATTTTTTATAGGCCATAAGAGGGAGTCAAATATAGTAAAATCCTGTAATAAAGAGTCTCACATAATGTACTTGACAAATGATTCCTTATTTTGTTCTCTTATTCAAAAGGAGCTGGCTAAATTTGTTATTTCCATATGAGTGGGGAGAATGTAAGAGCTCACTGGTATACTAACAGAGGAGTGATGTTTAGGGAAATTGCAGGCAACTGCATCTGGGAGAGCAGGCCTGTATTTTCCTGTCTGGATCTCTTTTGATGAGGTTTATGGAATAGGTATCATCTAATCAAATCATTCTCAGAATTGCTGTGGCAGTCTTAGAAGTCCCAAATAGCCCCCCAAATCCTGAATGGTCCTCATTAATATTAATCTGGAGTAGATAAACACCATCACCTGACCCTAAACCATATCTGGGAACTAGATAGATACAGATTATATCATTAAATGAAATGCCATATTTATCATTTCATATCATAAAAATAATTCACATAGTAACTTTATGTGATAGAAAATTATAAATTCACTTTTCAAATATTGGGAGATTTTACTATATCCAAAGGATTGCTAGACTCTCACCTCTGAACTTCACTCAGCCCTACATTTATCTAGCTACAACTACCCTAATTCAGCTGTGATGCACGCGTTCATCGTAGTCCACTTCATATTTTATGTGACTTTGTCTAGTATGACTTCTTTGGTTAGAAATATTTTTTCTTTCTATTTTTATGGATTTTTTGTATTATCCTCAAATAGTTATGAAATTGCATTATAATTCCCCAGCCCAGCTACATTCAATAGTAAATATTTGCCACACACCTGCTCTTGCGTAAGTCCAAGGAAATATAATTACGTCTGATCTTAAGGGATTTTCAGGACAATTGGAGCATTCAGATCAGGCCAACAAGGGCCCTGACACAATACTGCTCAGAGAGATTCAGTGGAGTACTGAATGGTGCAATACCAAGAGATGCATTCCTCAGAGAAGAGAGAGGTGTGTGAAGATAAGGGAGAAGGGATGGTTTCAAGGGGTACCAGATACCAGATCTTCGTACTGTTCATCTTACTCTGCTAGGATGCTCCTGGGTCATCACAGTATTATTTTATCACATGATCTAAGTTCTCTAAGGTTAATGGAAGGCTGAACTGTTGGTATATTATACACAGACACACATACACACACACTCACACACACTCACATACATTGAACTGTCGGTTTATCAGACTACACAAACATATACACGTACATACATACTCATGTATCATTTCAGGGTTTGAATTTTCAGGGCTTACGCTGTGATCTCATCAAAGTGTTAGATGTTAGTAACTACTTAGCTAACAACTTAGCTCCATTAAAAACAAACCCACCTACAGTCTAAATGTATTATTATTTAGATAGTTAAGGGAAAAGTGAAAGAAAATCATTGTCAGTACCTTTAAACACAGAAATTTGAAGCAGGATCATTTCCTCAAACACTGATTGACTTCTTTTGTTTCAGTTTTCTTAAATTCAAACTTTGGCTTTGCTTTTTTATATTAATTTATTAACTGTGTACCTCTAAGCCAGCCATTTTATCTCTCTCAGTCTCAGAGTTACCATACATAAAAATATTTCTTCAACTTTTAATGCATTCATGATGATCATAAATAGTACTTAAAAATTAATGCTTACTGTAAAATTATACAGTAAGTGCTCTTCTGTGGGTATTTTCTATACAGGCAATTGTTGCCTCAGTTCCCCATCTTCTCAGTGCTTATTTTCTTGATTTCTGCCTGCTATTGATTTTGCTTGATGAAGTTTAATTGCTGTTTTCCAAGATCAATTGCTGTTGGCAAATCTCTCCAAATACCTCATGTTTTTTTTCATCAATAAATAAGGGATTAAAATTATTTTATTGAGTGCAGAGCAGTGTATTGGTCTTTGGGAGGGCTTTAGATGATCTGAAGAAGATGTGGTCCTTGCCCTCCAGAAGTCAATAGTCTTAAGGATGTATTGACCAAGACACACATTTTCTATAAATACATATGTGTTCCTTCTACCTAGAGTTTATTCTAGCAAGACACAAAAGGAGAGAGAAATTGCGGGAGCCCCTGGCCCTTCTTTTTGGAGTCAAGGACTTAAGAACATTCCCCAAATACCCTAATTATTCTCAAAAACAGCTTTAGAACTTTCGTATATAAATTCATAGCAAGCACTTTTAAGCTATTTTAACATTTCTAGCTGGTATTATAACTTGTGAGATCTAAGTATTTATTATATGTCACTATGTGGCTCACATGCACTGTCTCATTTTATTGTTATAACAACCTGGAGAGTCATGATACCCTTATAACTCCTATTATACAGGTGATCATATTGAGGTGTGTTGCAATTTTATTTGCCTTAGATCACACTTAGAGTAAGTGAAAGAGCTGGGATTCTAATTCAGATATTCTGATTGCAAGATTTATTTATGTAACATGTATACCAAACAACCTTAATAACAACTCTGTTCATCTAAATATTGCTTCTATTTCTTTTTCTCCTTTTCTCAATTCTGACATTCTCCCATGTCACAAACCCTCTCTCCCCAGCACATATTGCTGTAAACATTTTTTGTGAAAAAAGATGTAGTTAGATGGAAACATACCAGTTTAAGAATTAGAAGTTCCCTATTTTTGATTTCATAAACATTTGTCTGTATACATACAGGAAAATCACATAATTTTTTGATTCTTTTTCATGTATGAAAAATAAAGATAAGTGATATCTTCTATGTGGGCTGTGAAAAAGCAGTATCAACATACCCAAAACTCTATAGCAAGCTGTAATTAGTAAAACTAATGTAAGATATAGTAAAAATCATAATTGATTTCAACCATTTCCTTGTCAGTATTTGCAAGTAATCTGGATCTTTGTAGCACCTGGGCCATCCTCCACTGCCTTCCCGGGCCACAGCAGAGAGCTGGACTGGAAGAGGAGCAACTGGGACTAGAACCCGGTGCCCACATGGGATGCCGGTGCCACAGGCGGAGGGTTAACCAAGTGAGCCACGTCACTGGTCCCTTAATGAATCATTAAACAAACATTTTCCTGTAAACTGAAGATTATAACAGAAGAGGATATCAACAAAAATATAAACAGTAAGTTGAAGCTTGAGGTAGTGCCCTGAGAAAATAAATCTGTAATACTGCTTAAGAACGCCTATCAAGATAGAGGGTTACCTTAGGACGTGAGTGAAGAAGTCCAGTAGAATGTTAAAGAAAAGCCCCACTCTTTCCCATTTGTTATAGGTTGGCTCAATTTTCCATTTTACTGTTTAGACTCCACCCAAATTAAAGAATGGGCATGTAGAAAAAAAGTGGAGCAGCTTTCACTTCAAAATTTGAGAATAGTACTGCAGCTGTTTGATCAAATGCCCAGGAGCGCAGTGAACTCTTGCATTTTTTTAAAGTCAGCAGCAGTAGAAACAAAGAACTGGTGAGGAGGTTTACATCAGTGTACTACCCCTCTCACCTTGGAGTTTCCATTTATTTACTTATCTATCTATTTATTTATTTATTTAAAAGGCAGAGTTACAGAGAGGCAGAGGCAGAGGCAGAGGCTGAGAGAGAGAGAGAGAGAGAGAGAGAAAGGTCTTCCATCTGATGGTTCACTCCCTAAATGGCTGCAGTGGCTGGAGCTGAGTCGATCTGAAGCCGGGAGTCATAAGCTTCTTCCAGGTCTCCCATGTGGGTGCCGGGGCCCAGACACTTGGGCCATATTTTACTGCTTTCCAGGGCCATAGCAGAGAGCTGGATTGAAAGTGGAACAGCGGGGAAAGCGCTGTGGTGCAGTGGGTTAAAGACCTGGCCTGAAGCGCTGGTATCCTATATGGGAACAGCTGAATACTGGCACTACAGTTGCTGGCTTTACCTGCTAAGCCACAGCACTGGCCTCCTTACTTTTTTTTTTTAATATTTAATTTCTTTTGAGGGAGTGGAGAGAAAACCCTTTATGAACTTAAGGAAACTTATTTGGAGCTTTGAAATTCATACTCATGGTAAGGTGCAAGTTTTGAGTCCTGTGCTGTGGGGACAAAGAGAAAGTAGATTAGAAAGTTGTGATAAGGATCAGGGATTATGTAAACTTTTTTTTGGAGCAGGGAATGCTCAAACAGGATCCAGTAGGATGAGGTATATGTGCAGTGACATCACAATGGTAGCTTGTACTAGTGGAGAAGATGTTGATGATTTGGATTAATTTAATGTGTGTTATTAAGACAACATTGGAGGAAATTTTTTTCTAGCATTCTGATTAACCAAAGAAGTCTCTCACTGAAGTTTCAGCATTACCATTATTTACATTAAAATTACTCATTAACATTTGATTAAGTTTTCCCTAGAGAACTGGTTGTTAAACATTTACCAGTGCATCACATGTTTTAGGTTATAACTCACCATTAAAGACAGTATGGGAGGACATGAAATTGAGGGTCAGGGAGGTACTGTTGAGGAGTAGATTGTATACATATGGTGATAGATAATAACAAATGTGACTCCTAAAAAAATGTGACTCCTGAATAGAGGAGAGGGTGTTTAAATAAAGGAGGTAGAGAATGAAATTTGAGGGGCAAGTTTCCATGTAAAAGACAATCATAATTAACTGATACCATTGAGGCTTGTGAATTTCTCAGTTGATTGTTTTTTGGTCTTTACGTTGATTATTTGCTTACAATGAACTCTGGCATTCTTACTGATATCCAGCATCATAACTGGCATGTAATAAGAACTCAATAAACATATGCTAACTGAAAAAAATGCACAATTATTCTGGATGAGTGATGACACATTTAATACCTGGAGGGCCAGGGCAACCAAAAACAAACTCTAAAAGAAGCGATAAGAGTAAATAAAAAATTTGTTCCTATAGCCTAATCATTGATTAAAAGTGCAAAAAACACAGAGGGAGTAAATTACCTTGCCTGCATCAAGGATGGGTATTTGAAAACCAAGAGGAATATAAACAAATAAACAAACCCAACTACATATACACATACTTTTCCTGGTACATATTTACTGTTGGCTGAATGAGATTGCTATATTGGACAGGCTTTGAGAAGGCAAGGGATGTTCAGGTTAAGCCTTCAGAGGTAGGAGTCTGTGTATAGCACTGTCATGTGCCATGTCTCAATCTCTTCTATGAAGAGCCTATCAAATAAGCCTAGGGCACACATGACTCAGCAGCCTGGCTCAATGAAAAGTTTCTTCATGAGTTTAATTCAGGGTGACCATAGGCGTGATATTAGTGAAATGCCCTCTAGTAGGTTTTCCAAATTAAGATTTGAATTTGCCTATAGATTACGAGAAAATATTTGTTAAAATTACTCTGCATGAGATTAGAAGGTAATAGGATTTAGAAATCAGACCCTGCAGAGGTGATCTTTTTTTATTTGTCAATAGTTCTCCAGGTTACAGAGACAGGCACACTATAGAGGATCAGAACTCCTTTTAAGATATTTTCACATTAACCATAATTCTAGATATTTACCAAGAGGTATTTCAATATACAGTGTCCATATTTTATTGGATGTACTAATTCCCTACCTTTTAGTAAACTAATTTTCCATGTTTTGCCATTCCGTCATCCTTTTACTGGCACATTTTGAACTATCAGTTTACTGGATGTTAGCTGTTCTATTAAGTGTTAGGGAACTAAAAATTAATACTACTTTCTTTATGATATAGGACCAACTCTATTTTTTCTCCTCCTTTGACTGTTGGGTAGTGGAAATCCAGGCATTAGAATCAGGTGCAGTAGTCATATTCTGTATGGCTATATGGCATTAGGAAAATAATTTAAGTCCATCTAGGTGGTTTCCAGTTGTCTGCCTCTCCTGCCTCCTTATTCCTCAGCATCCAACAGCCTGGATGACTTTAGATTAGTTCCATCCTTGTGTTCACACTGTTTTCCTCCCCTCATTATTCACCTTCACATAAACATGAGCTCTGTCCTTCAAAACTCATTCCCAATTCCAGCTGATTTCACAATTTCTTTTTCCTCCATGAATTTCCACAGCACAGTACTTGAACTCTTATGATGTTTGGGTGTTTCTATATGGAATTGCCTTTGTTGTATATCTGTTAATGAGTCTACCAGTCAGATTCAGGAGTGGAAACAGATTCTGTCTACTTGTCTTCACACTCTTCATGGGGTCTGAAATCTGTCAATGAATTGATATATCTCAGGATGATAAGATGTTCCTCAAGTTACAGTGGGGTTATGTGCTGATAAACCCATTGTACGTTTGAAGCTAACCTACCAGGTATTATAATTTAGCAACACAGGATATTATAGCATATTGGTTATCTACCCTGTGGTTGACTGGGAGCTTCAGCTCACTACCACTGTCAAGCATCCATATTGATATTTCAGGAATATATAAAATTTTTAAGTATGATTTCTACTTAATGCATTTTACTTTTGCATTCTCATAAAGTAAAAAAAAATTGCAAGTAGAAATGTTGTAAGTTGGGGACAGTCTTTATTGTATTAATCTGTTTATTTTTCACCTCTGTACTATTTATTTTTCTTTTGCACTTACCTGGTCTAATACTTGAAGATATAAGGTAGATAATGACATCCGTCAATAGTACTGAGCATATAACATGAATAGTCAGACACTGTCTAAATACTTTTTTTCCATTCTCTTGTTGAATCCTCATTGATAACCTGGTGAGGTAGTTGCTATTATTGTCTTCATTTTATACCTGACATTACTTATCCAAGTAATAAGGATCCAAGTCTTGTTTTGCTTCTGTCACTTTTGGTACATTGATTTTGATCATTAAAAAAAGCATCTTTATACCTTCTCCCACTTCCACTTCTGTTCTTTATAATTACAAAGCACATATAATCTATTTCCCTAGTTGGTTCTCTAGTCAATAGTTCTTGTTTCAAGAGCTTTGTAAAATGTCTTGATCTTTTGTCTTTGTATGCATTTATATTTCTAAGTCCAGCAATTAGTATACTTTCTGCATTTCTAGTTGTCAGTCAATCACAAGTGTTTATTGGAGTAGTACATACCATTTGCCCTTAGTCTCAGTTGGGGACTTCCCAAGTTTTGTTTTTGTTTTTCTTATTTGTTTGGGGAAAGAGTTACTTTTAATTTCTAATTTGTCATGGGGATCATATTAGTACAGATTCTCCAGAGAAAGAGAACCAATGTGATATATATGTACACACACATATTTGTAGCACATACATATTTATAACATAAGGAATGGCTCATGCAATTTTGGAGGCTAGGAAACTCAAAATCTGTAAAGCCAGCTGGCAGGCTGGAGACCCAGGATTGCTAATATTCCAGTTTGAGTCTGATGGATGTCTCCTCTTGAAGCAGAAAGAGTTGACTAATGTTGCGGATGAAATCTGAAGCCAGTCTACTGGAGAATTCTATTCCTCAGAAGCAGCCGGAGGAAACCAGACAGGGCTTGTTTTTTTTTTTTGTTCTGTTGAGACCTTTCCCTGATTGGAAGAAGCTCATTCACATTATGGAAGGAAATTTGCTTTACTCAAAGTTTATCTACTTAAGTGAAAATCATATAAAAAATGCCCTTACAGAAACATTCAGAAAAATATTTGAGCAAATATCTAGGTACCTTACATCCTACATGAGTTGATACATAAAATTTATCATCACAGGAATGTTCTGAGTGGTTTGAGTTAAAATGTTTGTGATGTTGGGCTCCTGGCAGAAAGAGATGAAGGAGATTTGTGCAGCAGACATGGAAGGAAACTGACTGCGGTTTCTCCAGTGGCCTCCATCACTCTGGGAGGAAACATAAGTAGAAAATACAAGGTACAAAAGACAGTTAATTCAAGTTTAATCCAAGCTGATGTCAATACACCAATGAGATCATTTAACACCAGATAAAAATGACATCATTTCTTTGTGTACTTGTTTATTCTCTTCCTCCCCCACTGTGCATATTAAATTGTGTTTGCATGGATATTATAGTTTCCTCAGTTGTGTTCTATAGCTTTTCATTGTTATTGAAGGACGGGTCTGTGACAGAAAGCAAAGACTTTCAGTATAAGATGATTACAGTGTCTGGTTCAGAGTATAGGTCAGAGAGGATTACCCTTGTTGGGACAAGGGCAAGGCAGAAAAGCGAAAGAGATGCTTGGGCTACCAGTCGACTAAATTGAGGTTATAGCAAGGCTGTATTCTTGGTGAAGGGAAGACTACAGGGAACCACAAAAAGTTTATGGAACATGGAATTTTTATGTTTTTATTTGAGAGATTGATACAGAAATATTTCTATTTGATGATTCACTTGTTCACTTTCCAAATACCCATAGCAATAAGAGTTGGACCAGGCCAATGCCAGGCACCTGGAATTAAATCTGGATCTCTCCATGTGGGTGACAGAGACTGAACTATTTGAGACAGCACTTGCTGCCTCCCAGGCTGCACATTAGCAGGAAGCTGAAATCAGAAGTGGAGATGGAACTTGAACCCAGGCACAACAATAAAGGGAGTGAATGCCCCAAGTGGCAGCTTAACCACTTTGCTAGATATTCATTTGTGGAACATAGAATCAAAAGATTATTTTTGTGAAAAAAATTTGGAACTCCACGCATATGAAGGGTCTTCAAAAGGTCATAGAATATGAATATTACAAAAACAACTATAATGGGGTTCATAGTTTTGGCAAGGAAATAAACATCTTTTATTTACATCTTTTGTGAATTTTTGAAGCCCCCTTGTACAAGCCAAACACCAGATCAAGAATAATTGAAAACATTGGGTGTTGAGTAGGGAAAATTACACAGTGTAATTTAAACTATGATTGAAAGTAGGCATTGTTATTTCCTTAACATCAGGATCCTGGTCCTAGGGAACCAGTCCATGTTCTGACTCCCACCACTAGTTTCCAGTACGCTTTTAGGGAAATTAGGTTCTCTGCTCTGTTAACCCAAGACTCAGCAGCCCCTCACTGTTTGGTCAGCATTTGAGGACTTTTGAATACTTGCTATATAGAGACTATCCACATTGTTCTTTGTTAATCTATCAATTAGCTATACAAAAGATTGAGAATTTTTGTTGAGGATGTTATAGAGCAGGTTAAGTCTAAATTGTTGTTGATAAGGGTGAATAGAGCAATCATTACTCTTCCAGGTCTCTCTTTCCCTTCTCTCCTCCTCACCTTGACGCCATAAGGTGGAGGGATAGAAGTAGAACAGTGCCCATGAGCCTTGGCCCTAGCAGCCTTGTGCCCAGCCCTGCCACTTTTGACAATTCAACTTCACTCTAAGACCATCAGAAAAACGAAACAAAACAAAACCTTTGTCTCTGCGGCCACAGAACTTGACTTTACAATGGGTGCATCTCTAGTTGAATTGTTGTTACTGTTTGTCAGAATTTATTTGTATTAGTGACATGACATTAGCATTTTTGAGCTTTTAAATATTTTTAACTTTTTTATTTCATGAAATAATTTCAGACTTATAAGGAAAGGTATAGCAGAAATTAGTCCCACATCCTTCACACAACTTTCTAAATGTTAAATCTTAAATAACCATAATATGATTAGAAAACTCAAGTTAACATAATATTAGTTTTTAATGTTATTGTTTTACAATTAGGATTTGCACAGGGTTGCTAGTTTTCAGATATTTTCAATATATTCTACTCCAACATGAACATGTCTCCTTAGGGAGACACCCTTGTTCTGTGGTGTCCCTCCATATCAGCTACTGTTCTTTGTCCCAGGGCAGAGATAAGATACTAATGTATGGAGGCCTATTGCATGGGTGCTGCAAACTTGGTGTCCTTTCTTGAAGTCCAATGTTTTGTCTATTTTGTACTATAAACAACATAGATGTAGAAGAAAGTAATAGCTAAGGATCAACAATGCAGCTTGGTAGTTATTCTTGCATACTCTTCTTCACTTTAGAAATGGCCAATTAGGAAAACGTAAGGAAAAATGAGCTGGAATAATAGGTTGTATACTCTTGGTTCCCACTTCCTGCAAGTCTGCTGACTCACATCAGATGCATCATTGTTAGACATTGTCAGCTCAAGGGAGTCAGAGAGCCAAGACAAAAGGTCTCAGATCTTGTTTCTTTCTTATTTATTGGAGGTCTCATGTGTGGCATGGAGTAAGATGCTAGTGATACAATGTTGAACAAAAGGGGCTTGGTTTCTGTACTCATAAGGGTTACTAGAGTAAGCAGTGGGAAAAAGCATTTGCCCTATGTAGTATTTTAAATGCTTTATCTATATTAGCTCATTTAATCTTTTAAAATATTTATTTATTTATGTGACTGAGAGATAGTAAGAGAGGGAGATTTCCTTTCACTGGGTCACCCCCTCAAATGCCCATAACAAGTAGGGCTGGTCTAGGCTGTAGCCAGAAGCCAGGTGCTCAATCCAGGTGTCCCACATAGGTGGCAGTGACCCAACTACTTAAGCCATAACCTGCTATGTCCAAGGACACACAGTAGCAGAAATCTGGAGTCAGGAGTCAGGAATCAGGAGTCAGGTATTGTACCCAGATATCTGATATGGGATGCAGGCCTCCAAACTGATCTTCACTGCACTACCACTCATCCCTCATCTAATCTTGTAACAACTTTGTAAGGTAAGCACTGTTGGCAACCCAATATTGTGAAAGAGATAGAAAGTAATTAAATAACTTGGCCAGCAACAGAATTAGCATTTGAACTTGGCAGTTTGACTCCAGGGTTTGTGCTATTAACCCTTTTACTATATTGTCTCTGGTACAAGCTTGTTTTGATGCAAAAACAGAGTATCAACTGAACATATAACTAGATGGTAAATTCAGGCTTCAGATAGGATGATCCATTTATATTCTAATACTGAGATTAATGTAAATTAGAGAAGTGAATATTCATGGGTGGGGGTTGGGAGAATAAGTCAGAGAGTGGAGAGCCTTTGGAAGAAGAAGACAGTGTGGTTAGAGGCCCTGAGCAAGGACAGAATGAGATATGCTAGGGGAAATAGAAAAAGCCCCAACAGGGCTAGAATTCACATTATGAGGAGAAAAAGATGAAGTTAAAGAACTCTTACATGCAGGGGCCATTGAGTCATGATCCAGATTTTTAGCTTTTATCCTGAGAGTAATCAGCAACTACCTAAGGAAAGATTCTTAAACTTTCTGGGTTCATAGCACCCTTAGGCTAAAAGACATTCCTGAAAATTCCTTTCATGAAGTAGTCATTAGAACCAAATACCTTAATAAGCACTTATGATCTAGTAGCTTTTGGGTTCTCTGAGAAAAAAATTCACAGATAGTCAAGTCCCTTCTATAAAATGGTGTAGTATTTGTATGTAATATAGGTACATCCTCCAATATGGTTTAAATCGTCTGTAGTACCTAATGCAATGTAAGCCCTATGCAACTAGTTGTTATGCTATATTATATAGGGGGTGGTAAAAATCTGCACATGTTCATTATAGACACAATTTTTAAAAAGTTTTTTTAAATTTATTTGAAAGGCATAGCTACAGAAAGAGAGAGAGAGAGAGAGAGAGTCTTTCATCTACTGGCTCACTTCCCAAATGGCTGCAATGGCCAGGGCTGGGCCTTATTGAAGCCAGGAGCCAGGAGCTTCATCCAGTTCTCCCACTTGGGTGCAGGGGCCCAAGGACTTGGGCCATCTCTCACTGCCTTCTCAGACAAATTAACAGGCAGCTGGATTGGAAGTGGAGTAGCTGGCAGCACCCATATGGGATGCTGGTGTCACAGGCAGCAGCTTTACCCTCTATGCCACAACACCAGCTCCTAGATGCAATTTTTTTCTAAATATTTTCCAGCCAAGAGTGGTTGAATTCATAGATATAGAACAGGCAGACATGGAGGGCCAACTGTGTTTAATTCTTGAATAGATACAACATACTAAGTGTACATGTTTACATATGGGACACTACATAACTTCTGAAAAACGTATGAAAAACTTGGAATCAGATCAGGCAGGTTCATCCTTATTTCCCATTCATGGATTATTGTTGGGTTTCTCATCACAGCAATCTCACTGTAACCCAAGATTCACAAAGATAGGATATCACTGAAAGAAATGTAGTGCAATAGAATGTGGAAACTATTCCATGTCCAACTAAAGTAGAATATTATTGTTTTTCTAAAAAAAACTGTGAACATCTCAGAGCACTCTTCTGATTTTTTATATAGAGACTTGAAGCACTGTGGTGTACATTTTGAGATCTATGAATTGAAGCATTTTAACTAGGTGTGATTCAAATGACAAGAATTCGTTTTGATGAAACCACACTGCCCTCTGGATTGGATGGAGGCAAAAATGGTTCAATGGGAGACAAGTTCAGATGTTACTGTAGAGAAGGGAAAATGTTGATGGCTTAATCTAGGTTCATGTTATAAGTGAAGAGGGATGGGTCAGGCTGAAGAATAGTGTGTAAGAGAAAAGTCATCAAAGTACAAGACTTAGAGCTAGAACAAGGATGGGGAAACAAAGGATTTGGACTTAGAATTACTTATTTAGGGTATGCTGTTTTTGAAATATGTTATGCTAATAAAGAACTCTGCTAGACTTAGGCAGGGACATGTTCTTTAGCTCTCTCACATTTCCCATGAATAATTTGCTAACCTATGTGCTTAAAAATTATAATTTGGGACAGGTGGTTACCATAAAGATTAAGATGCTGGTTAAGATACCCACCTCCCATGTCAGACTGCCAGGATTTTATATACAGCTTTGGGTTCTGATTCCAGCTTCCTGACAATATAGATCCTGGGGGGAAGTAGGTGATGACTCAAGTTCTTGCCACCCTCATGGAGGGCCTAGAATGAGTCCCTGGCTTCCCAGCTTATCCTCTGCCTTGTCCCTGCTATTGTGAGCAGTTAGGTGGTTGGGCCAGTGGATGGGAGCTCACTTGCTCGCTCGCTCTCTCTCTTTCTCTGTCTCTCAAAAATAAACAAATGAAAACCCAAAACACCTGTAACTCTTATTTCTCCAGGCCCAGACCAATGCAATGGGATAAATCAGAATTTATGTAATTTGTACAGAAGCTTCTGGGTCATGTCCAGGTTTTTGGTGACTGCATCTGCAACTTCCTGTGCTAGAGGAATGGGCCTCATTTTCTTCTTGCCTTTTTCCCCCCAGAGTAACAAACAACTCATGTAGGGTCATGGAACAGGGCAGACCATCTCAACACCAGAGAGCCCCTTTTCATAAATACCTGCCCCATGGACGTCAGATGACCAACTGGCTCTCAAATCTGAGCTGATCTTTTCCTTTGCTTCTTGCTGAGCTCATGCTCTTGCCAAAATGTGTCTGCCGCAGTCTGCAGGGTTGCGATGCTCATCAGTTCCACTGATGGTTGCTACTTTGCTCAGAATGTGACAGTTCCTTCAGCCAACATGGTCAATTTGGACTTAAATTTCAGCTTTTCTGGTCTCTAAAATTTGGTTTTGTTCTTCAGGAGTTTTGCTACCTCTATCATATCTCCTCAGAAGGAATGGAGTCCTTTCTGGGAATTTCTTGTTGTGTCCTTGGGTAGCACAATCAGATGCTACTTCATGAATTTTGACCTTGACCGGGCCTCAGGTAGGTCCAAGTTCTATAACACCATCTTTCCTCAGGGCCAGGTGTCTGTCTTCCTGGCCACTCATGCCTATGGGTGGGGACATTTATATCCCCCCTCTTCTGTGATAGTGTCTTAATCCTGAGGTCCACTGACCAGTTATGAGCCCCCAGTTCTTTTTCATGGCTCTTTCCAGGGTTCTGAGGGTCAGACCCAGTTTCTCAAGAGCTCCAGTGGGACAATGGTGATTATCTGGTTCTTCCTGAAATTTTAAAAAAGGAAAAGTTCATCTCATCTATCCTAAAAGCCACATATTCTAAGTCTTGTGCCAAAAAGATTCTAAAATGAGTCTATTTGTCTATTTATTCATGTTCAGGGACTTATTTTATTTAGAGACTTGGGGCTAGGAACTGTAACAGGGTCACAAACCAAACTATCTTTTAAATGGAATGAAATATTTAGGGATTGACTGTGCCTATTCCCAAATGACAAATCCTCCCAAATGAGATAGGCTTCCAAGTTTATCCCAAATCCAGAGTGCTAACATGAGCTGGACCTGTGCCCCTGTTTGTGGAGGCATGTTTTTGTGAGGAAGTTTTATGTCCGACATACATACGTGCATATGACAACTTTCCTGCAAATGTGCATTTGTAAGCGCCCCTTTAACTGGTATTTTTTTCTTTCTTTTATTCAACATCAGTGTAGGGGCATCTCCAATTGTATGGTATGGCTTTGCAAGTATCCTCTTGTGGTCAAACACAGCCCCTTTGGGAGTTCCTCCGCTCTGAAGCGTAAGGCATTTGAAATGGTATTTGCAGTATGGAAGCAACCAACAACAGATCAGCATTTGTGAGGTGCAGACAACATGACTTCAAGCTGCAAAGGCAGTCCTTGACAGACAGATTTAGCACCATTAGCAGTGGCTTGTTGAAACACAAAAATGACTTCAAAACTCTTCCCTCTGAACCAGAACGCTACATTCATCCCTTCATTAAAACATCCGTTATTTGCTGACTTGTTTTCTGTCGTCTCCCCCACCCCCAGCCTCTCACTCTTTTGTGTCTGAGCTAATGTTCCCAGCGTCTACACTGCGTAGGCCCTGATTATTTGTGAGACAGAGTGAGTTAATGCAGATTTGCAAGCTGTTCCCATTTGTTAAATGTCAGAAAAACACATGCAAGTCACTGGCTTTAGCACTTAGCTGCCAGCTGGCTCTTCTGGAGGCAGGGGACAAATGACAGTCTATCACACAGCATGCTTTCAAAGAAAGAGGGGACCTATTCCAGAACCGCAGCATCAGAGCGGCTTTTAACAACATAAGCAAAATAAGAAGCCAACATCAGTTTTTTTCCCCTCCCTTATTTTTCTCCCTGTTGTTGAATGAATGGCAGCACAACATTTGGGAGCTTTTTACAGCCTTGGGAATATTGATTCCACTGCCCACCATCTGAGAGAGTGATGGGATAATGGGAGCTTGCCAGAAGTGCTGAACACTCCCTAGTGAGTGACGATGGAGACACCCTTTGGTTCATGGAGGAGAGGATGTACTCCTCCCCACCCTTGTTCGTCAGGTGGTTTTAGCTCCCACTTTCCTACTGCCAACCTCTCTGTGGGTATGTGGATTACGGGTGAATTTCTGCCCCTTTCTTCAGTTAGAGTCACACTGCAGTCCTTGTCTGGTCCTAGATTCTACCATTTAGAGTCTTACACTCTCAAAAGAAGATAAAAAGGATAAGGAGGAAGCACTATATGGATTTTCTCTTCATTCACGTATTCATACATCAATTATTTCCTGAATATCTAGTATTTACAAAGAATTGAGGGAGATGAAAAGAAATAAGAGATAGGGATCTGATAGTGTTGATGACATGCTTGCACACACACACACACACACTCACAGACATGTAATTATACAAATGGGCACAAATAGTGACAGAGGAGGAAAATCATAATTCTCTGGAATTAGAGAAAGTTTTCATGAGATGAGTGGAGAGTGGGGGGACTGGGCTTGGAAGGGCATGGAAAGTTTTAATGGTTTGAAATGAATAAATAGGGTATCTGAGCTGGGGATGATGCTAAGTGAGGAGTGGGCATGAATAGCTAGGAATAGGTGTTTGCTGTGTACATACTGGACCGTTTAGAGTGGAATATTAGTTAGTGGAGTGGTAGGGAGAAAATGAAAAACTAAGTTGAAGCCAGGCTAGGGAATCTGGTCTTTTCTGGAAGTTTTCAGATCAGAGAGTACCATTTCAGAGTGGTATTTCAGATTGTTCTTACACACTTATCTATGCAAGATCAATTTGGCATTCTGATACACTTGAATGATTTGTAAAGAGAACTAAAGCAGATTCTCTCCATGGTAAGTCCAAAGAAATCATATTGTACAGAACAATTGCATGCTTAAGTCAGAGCACTTTTTCTTTAGGTATCACAGTTCTTACGCAGACTGTGCTTCACACAGAAACCACCATCTCCTTTATTCTAGCAGAGATGATTTTTCTCTTACGTTGTGTCAGCATTTTATTAATTCCCCATTGCTGCTTCCAGATAGTTACTCTTCCACTATCATGGAAACGTCCTCATCTAGCCAGATCATGCAACTGGTGGCTATCCTTTGCCACCCTTTTTCATTTCGGACTTTAGTTACTGCCTTACCTATTGATCTTCTCTCTCAGGTCCCAGGTAACAGGGATGTATACTATCATGTAGACAGTATAGACAGGAGGTGGAAAACACTTGCCATAAGAGGGAGTACTTTTACTCCCTCAGTGCAGATCTTACTCACTGACTATGACATTCTTTCCCGTTAAGTGTAGTTAGATCCTTGGAATCCATATTAACAGTGCTTTATGGGACAGCGTATTTGACCTTCCTGCTCCAGTCTTAAACCTTAAAACATTATCACAGGATCATCATTTCAGGATCATACCCTGGGCTTTTTGTTTCTTTTGAACAACTAAAGTCAAACTGGCTGTGTGGCCACTCATTCGTCTATCCTTCCCAACGTGATAGATTTCACTTCCCTCCTGTTTTTCCAGGCTGCTATCCTGAACATAGTTTCACATCCTTCTCTAGCCAGCCTAGCTCTGCAAAGGAGAGACTTACTCTCAGCTTTCAAAAAGCTCTAATATCCATGAAGCATCATTTTAGCATGTCCCTAAATCTCCCAGCCGCAAATCTACTCCTGTCATAGGAGATGACCTTGACTTTCTTTTCTTGGGAAATTTATACCTTCATCCCAGGTCCTCTCCTTTCCTAAGGAAAAGGTGAACACCTCCAGAGTCTCTCATGATCCACCACCCTCCCATCACTTCTCTAAGACATTGTCATTTTCAGCATCTGCCCTCATTTTGGATCTCTGTTTTTATTTTTTCTTCTTTATCCTATAAATAGGTTTAAGCTCTTCTATCTCAAAAAAAAAAAAAAAAAAAAAAAAAGAAAAAGAAAGATGGGGCCGGCACCATGGTGCACTAGGTTGGTCTTCCGCCTTCGGCGCCGGCATCCCACATGGGCGCCGGGTTCTAGTCCCTCTTACTCCTCTTCCAGGCCAGCTCTCTGCTGTGGCCCAGGAGAGCAGTGGAGGAAGGCTGGCGTACTTGGGCTCCTGCACCCGCGTGGGGAGACTGGGAAGAGGCACCTGGTTCCTGGCCATTGTGGCCATTTGGGGGGGTGAACCATTGGATGGAAGACCTTCTCTCTGTCTCTCTCTCTCACTATCTGTTACTCTACCTGTCAAATAAATAAATAAAAATTCTTAAAAAAAAAAAAAGAGCTTCTTGGTACTGCACAACTCTAGAAACCATCTTCTTTCTCTCATTTGGATAAGAGTCAAGCTTTTTGACTTCACATTCAGGCTCCAATCAAATACCTTCTGATTTCAATCCCTGAACATCATTTTGAGATTCTTGGTGAAGAGTGTGAAGCAGACTGAAACTCAATCCAGCAGACTTCTCAGGCTCCAACTTGATCTCTCAGAAATGTTTAACCTTATTGAACATGACTGAAGACAGATGACCAGATTTTACCAATTTCCTTGTAAGGTCTCACTGATGATTATTTATGGTTGTAGGAGTGTCTCAGATTGCAGATTTTCTCAATCTTGATCTCTGTCATATGTGTGTATATATATGTATATATACATACAAACACACATATACATACATATTTTGTTAATATTGCTTACAAAATTTGTCTTCATAAATTACTGCAAACTCCTCACTGTGACTCCCAATGAGTCATGATAGCTAGAAAATTCCTCCTCACATGCTTCACATTTAACATGTATTCTCCATCCATTATGTAAGTACAAAAGAGCTTTTCAGTTGCATCTGAGGAAAGCATTGTGAGTTTTCTCTTATATATCATGCATACAATGACAAACTAGGCCAAGACAAAATTAGAGTATGGAATGTAAGAAGCAGACAAACAAAAGCTCAGGATGGTGTTAGGAAGAAAAAAATCTCTAATTGAATTATTTTTCAGAGATAAGAGACCAGGAGAGGAGAAAAATTGCAATCTATACATAGAGTCGATTCTATTGGTCTTTCTAACAGGATTATGTCATCATGAAAAATGCTGGGTAGATGGCCCTGGATGCTCGAGTCTTCAGATGAGTCACAGGGCATGTGCGATGCTGATGCCACCGGTTTCTTTCCTCTGTGCATGTGTCCAGGGTATTCTCCAAAGGGAAAGAGAGCTTATAGTGATGATTTTACAAGTGCAGCTGATTTGTGATGCTGTTTAATGGCGACGATGATGATTTTGTCCAGCACTTTATTCTTTTCAAAGCATATTAGAAACAATGACTTTGTAAAAATTATTCATTATAGTCCCACACTTATTAGGAATATTCCTATTTTAAGCCATATTTCTTATGTCTCATCCTATATAAAGCTTTCATTTCACCCCAAATTGATCTTTTTTGATATTTGAATTTGGCTTGTACTTTGCAGCCTTATTTATACATCATTTTACCAGGAGTACCCTCTTTTCTCCTTTGTATCTTCCTAAATTCTGAATTGCATAGCTCGAGCTCCATATTCTCTAGTAAGTTTTCCTTTCAAATTCTATTTCAAACACTCCTAATTATAATTTTCTGAACTTCTCAGGTGTCTGTATTTTTTTTTTAAAGATTTACTCATTTATTTGAAAGTCAGAGTTACACAAAGAGAGGACAGGCAGAGAAAGAGGTCTTCCATCCGCTGGTTTACTCCTCAATTGGCTGCAGATTGGAGCTGTGCCAATCTGAAACCAGGAGCCAGGAGCTTCCTCAGGGTCTCCCATGTGGGTGCAAGGGCCCAAAGACCTGGGCCATCTTCCACTGCTTTCTCAGGCCATAGCAGAGAGCCAGATCAGAAGAGCAGCAGCAGGGACTAGAACTGGTGCCCATGAGGGATGCCGGCACTTCAGGCCAGGGTGTTAACCTGCTTCGCCATAGCGCCGGCCCCTGTATATATTGATGAAGTCTCTTTCAGTGATAAATGATACCTACCCAACAAACTATCTTAAACAGATTGAAAAAAAAAAAAAAAAAGAAATCTGTTGGTCTGTTGGCAAAAGTCACAGAGCAGAGAAATTAAAGACATGGATGTCACATAAATACTGGGGATGTCACAGTCTTCCAACTTATTCCACCTTGGGTTTTTTCTTGGTCAGGCTCACTGTGTGTGTTGGTCAAGTTGTCATTCGCAGTTTCAGGTCTTCATTTTCTAAGCTTAGTACTTAGTGATGATAGTAGGGGCATCTTTTTGTGGACCACTAGCATAAAATTCATGAAGAGAGTCTTAAGTTACCAAACCTACGGCATTGATTATTTTTGCACCAATTGCTGTGGCCAGGAGTCTGGGTTACTGGGAGGTCAGTGGGACAGTCTTGGGATGTGTCTTAGATTCGTTTATTTCTCTTGACTATTCCTTATAGATCATTAATGTTGAATGATACATGGAAAGAATTTTATAGTAATCACAGAATGTGTCTGCAGATGGTTAATTTTGGTTGGTTAGGGTATGGTTTTAAAGAGATAAAACCGTTGAATGTTACCTTTACAAAGGCCCTGTGGTCCTACATTCTCCTAGATCCACGGATTATTCCCTAGACCTTAGACAGTTCTTTGATGAACACAGCTATTGGTTTAGGGTGGGTGATAGGGGGAGTGCTGATGACAGTTTGGAAATAGATCACTCTAAATCTAATCCCTTTGTAAGGAAAGCAATTCTGCTTGTACAGTCTGATGGTATATTATCTTCACAAAAGAAAAGCATGATTAATAGTATAACATAATATATAACTAGGGTGTCTGGGAAAAAAAGCCAATTTTCCATTCAGTGTTGGGACCCCCTTGGAAGTGAGTTATATTATAAATTCAAGAGTGTCTTGTATAAATCTGGTAAAATTTCTATTGGAATAGATGACCTATTTAGTCTATTACATTTCTAGTTTCTACAATTCTGAGATTCCTTGGGGCGTGTGCAGAATGGAGCAATCGAAGAACAGCAAATTTCACAGTATGGTCCACCATCTGTATAGGAACAGCAAGAAAACTGATGGGATTTCTCTCTCTGGCAGATATTTATTTCTCAAGTGTCTTTAAAACAGGAGGTCTGCAAAATTCTTCACGAGTGGTTAAAACATGAAGATTGATTTACAAATTATATTTACAGGGAAAAATATTTCACAATGTGTCTACAATTTCCATTAAAAATCTAACAAAATATTTCCAGCTTCTCCCCAGTCTCCTTTGCTTCTACCATTTTAATAAATCAAGGAACATTTGTAAGTGCTAAATGTTAAATGGTTATTCACAGTTAATTTTTAATCAACTAACAACAGTTATGTGTTAATTGAATGCCATTAACAAACCATAACTTGATGCATTAGCTCTTTTTGTTATGCAAAGAAATTTTTCCCTAAAGCTTTTATATATTGTCTGACTTTCTTTTAAGTAGAACATCAATATCTGCAGACTATTAATTTAACAAATGTAGTTGTTGACATTTAGGTGTGTGTATGTGTATGTGTGTGTCCCTGCATTCTTTGAAAACAAAACAGAATATGCTGAAGTGCTGAAACGAGAGAGAAATCCAAATACATAGTCTCATGAAAGAATTAGATAAGCAGCAGTCAAAATAGAAGCCAATTTGACATTTTACAATTTTAATCCTTACTCTTACTGTTTTTACCTTGAATTTCTGAGTAAACCATCTTTTTTTAACTTTTATTTCCAAAAGCTGCTTTTAAAAACATGTCTGGATAGATTTTGATAGGGTATATTTCTTTATAGTAGAATGAAACAGAAAATTAACACCATTCCTAGGGCTCAAAAGATCATTATAAAGCTCAAATATACATACAAAGCACACATATAATATGTATATATATAAATAAATATGTGTGTGTATTTATATACCACTACTCTAATATGCTTCTGAAATTGTAGCTTAATGTTATGGCCTAAAGAAGAACATACATCCCATGTCACACTTCAGCAAATTATTGCAACTCCAGTACAATAAGCTGGAGGCATACTAGTGCCTTAAGAGCAAGGTGCAGGGGAGACGAGGAAATGGGGCCTGCAGGGTCAGCCAGGTGGTCCATGTATCCTGTCTAAACACTGTTCTGCAAGTACAACCACTGTCAAACTCATACAAAGCATATGTTGAATGACGCTGGACTACAAAGCTTTTTCTTTTCTTCTGTTTATCTTTTCTTCTCTTGACCAAGTTCCATTGTCTTATCAGACTTACGTATATAACAGAAGCTCAGAGATATAATTATTAAGAATAGTAAATTAAGTACAGGATATTTCTAAGAGTAAGACTGTGAACTGCCCATAAAAGCTGGCCTTTACTGTGAGCCTTGTGTCTCCTTAATCACAAGGACAAATTATTGGAAGTCTGCAGATAGTTGTTCTTATCAGAAAGAGGGCAGTGGGGTGGGGTGGGGTGGGTGGGGGAGTGTTGTGGCACAATGGATTAAGCTACCTCCTGTGATGCTGGCATCCCATATGAACACTGGTTGAAGTCCTGGCTGCTAGACTTCTGATGTAGCTCCTTGCTAATACCCTGGGACAAGCGTAGACAATGGCCCAAGTACTTGGGGCCCTATCACCCATGTGGGAGACCTATATAGAGTTCCAGGCTCCTGGCTTCAGCCTGACCCAGCCCTGACCTTTGCAGTCATTTGGGGGAGTGAACCATCAGATGGAGGATCTCTTTCTCTCTTTCCCTCTCCCTTTCTGCAACTCTGACTCTCACATAAATAAAACAAATTTTAGAAAAGAGTGGGGGTGGACAAATTAAAGCAATTCTGATCAACACTGAGCATATTATTAACTTGACTCTTTGTAGAATCCTTATAATAAGTTTGAAATTGCCTGTTATTATTAGCCAATATATTTTTACTTACCCAGAATAGTCACTGACTAGCCTTAAGATACCTGAAGAATTGTCAGAGTCACATATGAAGTCATTAAAACATTTATAAAGGAAAATAAAATGCCTTGTACACATTATGGTTATATCATGATTATGAGATACTTTAGTTTTATTGAAAGACACACACGCCTGTTATGACCAATCAAATGGAAAAATTCTTTTTGGTTGTTTTTCCTGAAAGCTTTTGATCATGTTGTCCATCTTAAACACTGTTGAATTATTGCTTCTAGAAAGGCTGGCTTGACATCTCATTGATTCATTAACTTTCTCACCTTGTGAAGGGTAATCCACAGAGAAAATATCAGAAGCCAGGTACACCTCACATATGCAATTGATCTTGAGTTCCAATTTTAGGTAGATTTTTACTATTCTAAAGTATAAGGAATTTTCTAGACATTTAGTTCAGTGTCTTTCACTGTTAATGGATCTTTTCCACCAGGCCTGCTGGGTACATATTCATAATAATGATGATAATGAATGTTTGTTTAGCTCTGTCTAGGAGTTTTTGAGAACCTTATCTTATTCGGCCCTCATAACTGAAATGAGCCAGCAGTAAACCATCTCCATTTAATAAAGAAACAAGCTAAGAGAAGTTCCATGATTTCCCATCATTCACATGCTAAGTGACAAAACATTCATTCTTATATTTAAGAGAAAAAAGGACAAGGATTTAAGGGCTTTTTGCAATATTTTTTACATTCCTTGATGCTTGAGAAGCAAAAAAAAAAAAAGACAAAATCACCAAAGCCAACAGGCAGACCTGATACAACCTACCTCTTGAATTCTCATTTCTCTTCATTTCACTTGAAAGGGCTTCCCACAGTCCTGCAAACATCTACCGTGTATCTACTATGTTCTTGTATTATGCACCATCACTGATATTCAACCCTTCAGGTCTAACCTTCCTTTAAGCATAGGTTCAGATTTAGTGACAGATTGACAATGAAGTCTGTCTGTGGTAGAAGTAATAATCTGTGGTGGCCAGCACCTGTGGCGCTGGCATCCCATATAGGCACCGGTTCTAGTCCCTGCTGCTCCTCTTCTGATCCAGCTCTCTGCTATGGCCTGGGAAAGCAGTAGAAGATGGCCCAAGTCCCTGGGCCCCTGCACCCGTGTGGGAGACCAGGAAAAATCTCCTGGCTCCTGGCTCCTGGCTTCGGATTGGCGCAGTTCCGGCCATTGCGGCCCTTTGGGGAGTGAACCAATGGAAGGAAGACCTCTCTCTCTGTCTTTTCTTCTCACTGTCTGTAACTCTACCTCTCAAATAAATAAATAAAATCTTTTAAAAAAAGAAGTAATAATCTGCTCTCCTGATCCTCCCATATATGTACATCTATGGCTTAGTTTGTTTTTGCCTGTAGCCTGGATCTAATCTCCCATCCTACTAGGTTTATTTTATTTTATTTTATTTTTAAGATTTATTTATTTATTTTAAAGTCAGAGTTGCACAGAGTGGAGAGGCAGAGAGAGAGAGAGAGAGAGAGAGAGAGAGAGGTCTTCCATCTGCTGGTTTGCTCTCCAATTGGTTGCAACGGCCGGAGCTGTACCAATCCAAAGCCAGGAGCCAGGAGCTTCCTCCAGGTCTTCCCACATGGGTGCAAGGGCCCAACAACTTGGCCCATCTACTGCTTTCCCAGGCCATAGCAGAGAGCTGGATGGGAAGTGGAGCAGCTGGTGCTCATATAGGATGCTGGCACTGCAGGCGGCAGCTTTACCTGCTATGCCACAGCACTGGCCCCTACTAGGGTTATTTGAATAATGAAGCCATCTTCTCCATTAAGTATCAAGTCCTCTTACATATCTAATGCTCAGTAATAGCATTTTACTGGAGTTTTCTGTAGACACGTTGCTTTAAATATTAGTGTTTTGGGAATAAGTTTCTAATGCTGAAAACCTTAGCCATCATGATAGATTTCAGGGCAAGACAGTGCTTTTTTAGTTCTCATAAACTGTGCATTGCAGGCATCTGCCAAATTATGAATGGGGCACTGCCTTTTAAAGAAGAGGCTTGGTGTAGAAGCATAGAGTCCCTATGCCATGTTTACCATGGGAAATGAAGTTTTTATATCAAATCAAAATCCATTACACACATAGACTGTTTTCTCCCCAAGTTGGCTGGCACTTGTGGATGGTTTCTTCTGGAAGGCAATAAAGGATAGGAAAAGACAGGCTGTAAGATGTAGGTTCAGCTGTGTGACCTTGGAGCATTGCTTGTCCCAGTTCTCTCAACTATAAAATACCTTCTCTCTTTAAGGTCCTTAAGAGTTCCTGGCATTAACATTTTAGCTGATCAGAGGAACACATGAAGTGGTAGTTATGGAGCCTCATGAATTTCTGTAAATCTTGTCTCAGAGCCTCAGCCTCATCATGATGGGGGTTGATTGCTTGATCTTTATGGACTCTTCCAGCAATAAACACATCAATTTCAAGGCAGTTATTAAGTGCCTTTTAGCTTTCCCTGGTTTTATCATTTGGGGAATAATTTTATGGATTAAAAAAACTTCAATGCTTTGTTTCTTTCTTTAAGATGCTTGTGAAGATATTTCTAATGAGATACTTTTCAAGCTACTAATTACTAAACTAAAGATGAAATATTTAGGCCTCTCAAACTTGACAATGTCTCTTTAAATTTCTTTGTTTCTTTCTCACAGCTAGATCCACATCTGTAAATGTCTAAGTCATGCTGCCAGCCAATCTTGCCTACAGCTACTCGATTCTGGAAGAGCTTCTATAAAACTGATTATAGCATTTCCCTGCCACGCAGTGGAAAAAAAAAAACAACAATGTTGTGTGATATGATAAAGCATCGATTGAATACGGGAAATATGAAAGTGTCTGTCATCAGATTGGAGGGGTTGGAATGAGTAACTTACTTCTTTCTCTGGGGTGAGGTAGCTAAGAGAATTGCATAGATATTCATTGAGATAAGCTCCCTGGTCTTTCCTGAGCAATCAGTTTGTTCTCAGAGTTTAGCTCCCTTTCAGCTACCAGCCAGGATTTCCAGCCGCTTACAAGTGTGTGTTTTGTGACAGGGGAGACTGGGAAAATGAAAGAGGATTATTATTTGCTAAATAGTCACGCATTCACTCACTTTTTACCTCACATGTTACTTGAGGGACTGGTGTCTCCCTGCCTGACACTTAGTAGGTGCTGAATTAAACTACTGAACAAATGAAAACTATGCATGGAAGAAGCAAGAAGCTTGGGCACTCTTCTTAAGGAGATTATAATCCCCTTAATTTGTATAAGGTTTAATTACAGCTGGTAAAAGTCACTAAAATAACACCAAGAAAGTTGTTTTAAGACAATATATTGCATGTGTTGACTGAGTGGGCTCCTGAGCTGTTCCCGAGAAAGAGGGCTGTCTCCAAGACTTTAAGGGTGAGGTGGGGTGGTCTGGGAGGAGAGAGGTCTGAACTGTGTAGGGAACAGAACATGCAGAAGGGGAATGTACTTAAGAAAAAATATGTATTGCACAGATGCTGTGAGGCCAAGCACTGTGTTAAGTCCTGGGCATACAACAGTATGATTTAAGTCATAGAAACAGAGTTTAGACTTTTATGATCTTAAACTGTTATGAGTTTAAAATTCACCTGGAATACTTGTGATAATGCAGGCATTTGGAACCCATATGGAAAGAAAGTCATTTTCAGAAATTTTGTAGTGGAATACAGGAAGTCATTTTGACAATCACCCATGATGACCCAGTGTATATTTTGAGGGACACTTCAGGAACACTGAGAACAATAGCATCTCTCATGTTCTCATGATGCACTTGATTCATGTGATGAATCAGACTGCAAGAGATAGGGTCCAACAACTTGTGCTCTGGTGTTCACTGATGCTTGAAAACTAGGCCTAGGGGATGAAGAGAAACTTTACTTCCTTTATAACGCTTTTGGGTACATCCATAAATACTAGTTACCTTTTGAATAGATATTTACATTATTCAGTTCAATTCAAAGGCACAATCAAGATTTAGGTGCAATTAATATAAGAGAATTGGCCTAGATGAAAGAAAATAAGTTGGCTCTTGGTTCATGGTGTGGGTCTCACTGCCCACCCAACACCATGGGAGCACAGCTGGAGTCCATCTTCCCCTGGAGATGTGTGCACCTTCCCAAAGTGTGGCCAGACCTGCTTGGTGCACTACACCAGGATGCTTGAAGATGGAGAGAACTTGATTCTTGCTGGGACAAAAACAAATCCTTTAAGTTTATCTTGGGCAAGCAGGAGGTGATCTGAGGCTGGGAAGAAGAGGTTGCTCAGATGAGTGTGGTATGAGATCAAACTGACCATCTCCCTAGATTACACCTACAGTGCCAACTGGGTACCCAGGAATCATCCCACCACATGCCATTCTTATCTTTGATATGGAGCTTCTAACTCTAGAACTACAGGAATATCCTTATCTCCCTGATCTTGGATTTGCCATGAAGAAGTCTGGTTTTCCAGATGCATAAACACGAATCCATATGTAGCTTTTTCTGCAGTTCCACCACACTCTGTGCAAACATCTGCCCAACTGAATGTGTTGTGTCACTCAGCTCTGCTTCCAATACCCCCATTTCTACTTCCCTTCCTCCTTGTTTGTGTGTTCACCTAAATGATATGCCATAAGCCTCAAATGACTTGTTTTATTTTGGTTTTGTTTTGGGGTGAAGATTGAGCTTTCGTCTTGTATCTAGTTTTCCAATTAAGTATAGTGTCAAGTGATGTGCCAACTTTAGAATAGGAATTGGTGTTGGGGGGGAGGGACAGTGTTTGTGAGAATATTTATTTTTGGGTGAATTTTTAATCTATTCTGTTATTAAACACTCTTGCTGCTGCCCTGTGAAGCCAAAGCAGATTTGAGATGCTTTTGTGGCTAAACTAATTTCCAATGTGAGATATGTCCTTGGGTTAAATTAATATCCCTGCCCAAAACTGAAATGAGGAAGAGGAGAGCCCTTGCCTCTACCAGCCCCAGCCCAGCCTCTTCAAAACCCTATGCCTGTGAAACCAGATCAATTCCCTGCATTGCTGGGCACTACAGGTACCTGTCCCTGGGCTGCATGGGACAAGTGAAGCCTTCTTCATGACCTGGATTATTTATTTTCCACCATGCAGTTTTTCAGAACTTTTGTAATCTCCTAACTATTTAAATTCCAACCCTTCCTACATTTTAAGAAACTTTAACTAAAAGTTTAAATTGAAGGTGCTCTTTGTAGACCATTACCTAGTGAAGGCCCAGCCATCACAACACATCCTTGCGTGTTCTCTTAAGAAAATGATGCTGGTCATCGTAGCTTCAGCACATCCTGGTGTTTGATGTTTGGCTCTCTCTGCTGATCTCAGTTTCCTGACTCTTCCTTTCATACTCCTCAGCTGTCCTGTGTAGTGATTTGGTGAGAGAAACTGTTACTGCCCTCCTTGCCTCTGGCACAGCATATGAGTTCCTAGTTTTATTATTGTAATAAAGTGCTTTATGCTGGCTTTCCTAAAAAAAGACAGAAAGAAATTAAGCATAACTAGAAAGAACATCCTAAAACTAAGTATGTGTTCATTTTGTTGGTAAATAGCAGATTACATATTAATTAGAGAAGAAGAGAGCTGAACCAGCAAGGATAGTCACTTTCCTTCAGTTGCCTTCCATATTTGTACTTTTCCCAATATATGTGTGTGTTTTTTCCTTACCAACTCTTTTAAAGGGACATTGTGATTTGGGACTGGCTTTGGGTGAGTGGGAATTCCTGAAGTTCATCACCTTTACCAGCTCTGTCACCCTTTGCAACTAACATACTTTCTCTCATCCTTGGTCTCTCTTTAATGTATAAATAATGAGTGCCTCATTGACTTCACAGGGAGGTTGTAAAGATAATAGTCATAGCCAACATTTATTGAGGACTTACTTGTGCCAGATACTGTGTTAAGGGCTTTACATAAATTATCTCATTTGATCTTCCCAAGAACCCCTTTACCATTGCTGTACAAATGAGGAAATTGAGGCTCGGCTAGATTAAGTGAATTGCCCGAGGTCACACAGCTGGGAAGTGGTAGAGCCAGGATTTAAATTTAGAGTGTCCGAGTCAGAATTCAAGCATGTAACTGCCATGCTGGACTATAAAGCTGGAAATGAGATAGCATATAAACTGTAAAGTGCAATTCACAGTGAGAAGAAAGGTGTCCACATACTTTATTTTGTTTATTCATAATATTATCCAATATACAGGCATGTAATAGGATCTCAAGAAAAATCGTTGATAAATGACACTTAAGTGTTCTTTATCTGTTTTTTCTAAACCCAAAGTATCTTACCTATGGTTTTTTTTGTGTTATATAAGAGCTTAAACAGAAATGAAACTGAGAAGTTTGAAAAATTCTTAGTGCAAAATACCCTAAGAATTTTCTCTGAAATTTCTTCTCAATTTTTGCATTTTACTACCTGCCTCACCTCTCTATGAGAGACGGGACATATATGATACATGATTCTATCTCTTTATCATAATCGGAGCTCTGGGAGTTCATCTTTAGCATCCTGATTTTTGCATCTATAGAAAACTCACTAGTAAGTTAGCTAGACAAGAAACATTGGTTCTCTGCCCATACCCAGAACTGTGCTTAGCCCTTTGGGATGCCAAAAGAAGAATACTTCTTTAAACTATAGAATTATCTAAGGACTTTATAATTGATTAGCAGGCAAGGTGAAAGATAAGAAAGGCATGCATAATAGAACAATAGCGAATAATATAATCTATAGTGGTAGCTTGTAATGAGTTATGGAAGCACAACTACCAGAGGCCCTGAGAATTCTAGAAAATACTCTTTGTAAAAGAAGCACTATAAATGTTTATTGAATGAATGATAGCTGGAGAGCTTAGAATTGGAGGACTTGAGTAGCCAATGTTGTGCATAGTGGGTTAAGATGTTCCTGCAGTGTCGGCAAGCCATATGGGCACTGGTTCGAGTCTCGGCTGCTCTACTCCTGATCCGAGTTCCTGTTAATGCACGTGAGAAAGCAGCAGAGGATGGCCCAACTTCTTGGGCCGCTGCACCCACGTGGGAGACCCAGAAGAAACTCTTGGTTCCTGGCCAGGCCTTTGTGACCTATGGATGGAGCACCTCTCTCTGTGTTTCCCTCTCTCTCTGTAACTCTGCCTTTCAAACAAATAAAATAAATATGAAAAAAATTGCAAGGTTTGAACTCCGGTTACATACCTTACTACTGTTGTGATTTAGACAAGTTATCTTTTTGGATCTCAATTTCCTCACTTGTAAAATGGGTAAAATATTTCCTATGCTAGCTTCTTCTAAAGTACTTGATGATAATTGAGTTTAATAATGGCTGTGAAAGCAGTTTGTAACTGGATAGCAAGATACAATTTTAAGTTGTTTTTAATTTTGAATATTTCCAGCATTATATATTTATATGTGTATATATATATATATATATATATATATATGATTTGTTTACTTATTTGAAAATCAGAGTTACAGAGAAAGGGAGAGACATAGAGAGAGAGAGAGAGAGAGAGAGAGAGATCTTCCAACCTCTGGCTCATTCTCTAGATGGCTGCAAAAGCTAAGGCTATACCATGCTGAATCCAGGATTCAGAAGTTTCTTCCAGGTCTCCAACATGACTGCAGGGTCCCAAATACTTGTGCTATCTTCTGTTGCTTTTCCCGGACCAACAGCAGGGAGCTGGATCCAAAGTGGAGCAACCGGGGCTCCAACTGGAACCCATATGGGATGCCGTCATTGAAGACGGTGACTTTACCCACTGTGCCACAGTGGTGACTCCCCCAAAGTAAGATGCACTCATGCAATACAGGCTAATGAAAAATATAAGAATGAAAGGAAACTGAACCCTCTGGCTACACTCAGGCTGATATGCTCCTAGGCAGAGGCTAGACCTGAGAAAGGAGTGATTGCTATCTAAATGGAGCCCAACTTCTGCTGCTTTGTTGGCTGAAACAGGGAAGGCAGACCCAACATTGTCCCCTTGTCTGAACAGGATGCATGTAGACATTACCTCAGGATTAGGAGTCAGTATCTTTCGTTCAAGAATAGTTCTTGAAACATCATCTTCAGCAGCAAAGTGGAAAGAAACAATGAGCACCTAATGTCAACTCTTTTTAATTTTACTAATTAAAAAAGGCTACATTAATTTCTATAATTTTCACTATAAATACTTATATCTATGATCTTGTATTTTCATTCTTTTTTACTAGAAGAAAAATTACAAAAGTAAGAAAAAAAACTCCCCTTGTGTCACACAGTTTCAAGCCTGGTCCTTTGTCCTCCTCACCAGAGGAAATCAAGACTGGGATTTTGTTCTGTGTATCTCCAGTTCATTTTTAAAAAATGATTTGCTTTGTATGTCTTTAATAGCCACATGAATAGTATACAGTACAATTTGTTCTATCATCATTTTCTTCCCTGATTTGCTTTTGATTTATGACTGATAGAAATATAAATATTTAGCTAATTTCCTTTAACTAAAGCATGACCTTTTAAAATACATTTTAAAACCAAGTCTGATTCCTCTCACCTCTGCTCCCCCACAACAGGTTCATTGTATTTAAGAAAAAAGCAGTGATTACAACTCCAGGACACACTGCCTCTCATGTCCAGAGCCTGACCCCAAAGGAAAATAACTACTGAGGCTGATTCATAATCAATATCATGAGACACAATTCAAACAATGGCCGCTTCTGAGAGCCACTTGTCCATCTTTCTGAAAATAATCTCTTTTCTCTCCTCACACCTGTGTACTGTTCCCCCCTCCCTGCCCCTTCCCAGAGTCTTTGTGTGCTGAATTCAAACGAGTTGAGTCTGAGCTCCAGCTGCTCTCCCAAGAGTATTCCTCTGTCCCCCTTTAAACTTAAGGGTGCTAATTAATATAGGAAAAGTTATATACCAAGTTTATTTTGCCTGTGGTTTCCTTAGATTAAAGGCAACTGGCAACTCCAGCTCTGTCAGAAGGGCCAGTGCTGTATTCTTAGCCCCTGAAGGAGGCTTCAGCTCTGCTGACTCAAGAGGACTTCAGCTTTTGATTTGGAGTTATTGGATATTGACCCATCACTCACAGCAGAGTTATGGGCCTGCTGCCCTGGATCCAGGGAGCTGGGCTCGGGCTTCGCCTACAGCGTCTCCACACCTCCCCTTTAGTTCCTGTTGAAGTGAAGCCTGCAAATGTCAATTTCATTTTACAAAGGCCAGGCAGTTGTCAATTCTTCCAAAGGATTCAAGAAGAAGGAGCTCAGGATGACACCCTCAGCAGTACAAACATTTTACAGTATTTAATGTTGCTTTTTTTTATAAGATTTATTTTTATTTATTTGAAAGGCAGAGTTTCAGAGAGAAGGAGAGACAGACAGAGAAGTTTCCCATCTGCTGGTTCACTCTCCAGATGGACATAATGACCAGGGCTGGGCCAGGCCAATGTCAGGAACCATGTCTCCCATGTGGGTACAGGGGCCCAAGCACTTGGGCCATCCTCTGCTGCTTTCCCAGGCCATTAGCAGGAGTTGAATTGGACGTGGAGCCTGGATTTGAACTGGCACCTGTATGGGATGCCCAGGCTGCAGGCCAGGGCTTTAACCTTTTGTGCCACATCGCTGGCCCCTACTGTGGCTCTTTAGCTTCAGGCTCTCCCTCCTTCCCTGTCCCAGCTTCATTCAACCCACTTTCTTCTTTCCTTACCTTGAACATGTTCAGAAAGTCAGCTCTTCATTGGGTCAAAACTGGAACTATTTCACACTACTCCAATATCTGGAAGACATATTAAAGAATTTTAAATTGTTTATTTTGTAAGAGATTGATCTTAAAAATATAATACAAAATGGGTCTGTTATTGTGGTGCAGCAAATTAAGCTGCTGCTTGCAATACCATATGGGTGCCAGCTTGAGTGTCCGTTGCTCCACTTCCAATCCATCTCCCTGCTAAAGTACTTGGGAAAGCAGCAGAGGATGGCCCAAATCCTTCGGACTCTGCATTCATGTGGGAACCTGGGTGAAGGCTGTAGCTCCTGCTTTGACCCAGCCCCAGCTATTAGTGCCATTTGGGGAGTCAACCAGTGGGTGAAGGATCTCTCTCTCTCTGTCTCTTCCTCTTTTTCTCTGTAACTCTGCCTTTCAAATAAATAATAAGTCTTTTTGAAAAAATCAATAAATGAAATTGACTGAGAGTGGTAATTTGGATGGATAATTTTATACTTAAATAATCCTTACTTAACTTTAAACTTTATGACCAGTCCAGTTATTTCTTTTTAATTCAGGTTAATGCAAAGTCTCAGTTTGAAATGAGATTCTTACATTTCTATGCCTAACCGACACATGGATTTGATAATGTGTCAGAAAGAAATCTGTATGGAGTTGTTGCTGAAGCATAGCAGGTAAAGGCTGTGATGCAGAATCCCATATGGGTGCTGGTTTGAATCCCTGCTGCTCCACTTCTATCCAGCTCCCTGCGAATGCTCCTGGGAAAGCAGTGGAACATGGCTCAAGTCTTTGGGCTTCTATACTCACATGGGAGCCCCAGATGAAGCTCCTGGCTCCTGACTTCAGCCTTTCTCAGCCCTGGCTGTTGTGGCAATTAGGAAGAAAACCATGGGATGGAAGGTCTCTCCCTCCCTCCCTCCCTCCCTCTCTCTCTCTCTGATTTTGCTTCCCTGCAACTCTGACTTTCAAAATAAATAAATAAATCTAAGAAAAAAATTGTCTGAAAGGTAAATGGCCCCTTGAGAGTAAATTTCTGTTAAGGGCAGAGAGAACCAGACACAATGACTTTGACCCAGTGGCCTCACATGAAGAGAGATGCTGTGCACCACAAATATAAGACAGAAAAAAATGATTCCACTTAAATCTCTGTAACCCAGAAGGCACGAGCAACCTAGGTTTGAAGTCAAACTAAAGGACTTTGACACAGAGAATAGAGGCATAGAAGCTTCTTTTTGAGTCCCTTTCTTCCTGTCCAGTCCCTGTGCCCAGTAATTTGGCTTTTAAATCAACTGTACTAGTAAAAGCACCTGGTGGGATGTGCAGGAAACAAGGGGACAGCTGTACACACACTGGTGTCACAATGGTGAGGACTGGACTTTTCTCATGAGTAATGAAACCCATCCGAAACTTCTTCAGCTCCTCATGAACATGGTAGCACCCAGCAGAGGGACAATACTTTGTGAGGGGACTAGGGAAGCAAAACATAGGGAGCAGCATTGCTCTCTGTCAGCAGATTCCAGAGTGAAGCATGTGGCCAGCACCGTGTGCAGCTGTCCCCAACAACCTGCAAAGGTCACGAAGGGTCCATGCCACCAATACAGTCTAATGATGTCTTGTAGGCTGTGAAGCTTCAATAGTAGATATCACAGAAGGGAGCTTGAATAGGATTGGAGCCAATGCTGGAAATCACACTACTGTGTATAGTGGATACCTGGAAAGTATTGAGCTTATCACGACCCACTATTCCTCACTTTGGGCAATAATGAACAGCACTTCTTTTTTCTGTTGTTTAATCAGTGATGAGCACATGACTTGGAGTCCTAGATCATTACCCATGAATCTGAAGTTGGGCTCTAGGGACTGATTTGTCCAGTCCTGGTAGCTTGAACTGTGACTTGCACTCTCTGAAGTTGTCTGTGGTCATGGGGACTGAAGAGGTGAAGAGGTTGGATGCAGAGAGACAGAGCAATGAGGCCGAGGCATGCAGAGGAGCAGTCCAAGTTCTCATTTCTACCTTCCTCGGAAATGTCCCTCTAAGTTCTGGTTTACCAGGTGAATTACTTTGGCTTTTCTTAATTGCATCCAGAAAATTCTTAAGTTCTGGCAGAGTTGAGGTCAGGAAGGGAGAGATGAAAAGTCCCCTGAGACGGTATCAAAGCTCCCTGTACATCAGTATCTTAGGAACCAAGAACAAGGTGGAATTCCCATAGTAGAATCAAAGAAATTGAGCAGAACCTTAATTAGGAGCCTGGGAACCTCTGCTCAAGGAAGACTAGTAAAAGTTGAATGTGAAAATAAAGTGTTGTCTATTGCCTTTCCCAGTTCCAGGTGATCCTGAGAACTGAGGTGGAGCAGACTGTAGGGAAGGGGAGAGTGGACAGGGTCAATAGGCCAACAGTAGGAAGACAGGTCAAGGCTGATTGGTGCACTATCAATATTTGAAATCAGATTTAATGACTATCAGTTTAATGCTTCCCATTTTTACTTGCAAGGTTTTTTCCTAATTATGATACAATCAGATTTCCAAGTACATATCCATTTTCTGTGCTATAGACTAAACCACTAGTATTATTTTGCCCTAGCTCTGAGATCAAACCTATTCTCAAGACATAAGATTGTGTCATCTTTTCCATTCTCAGAGCACTGTGACTGGTAATGATATGTAATTCAAAGGTATTATTGTATTTTTAGTGAGGCCATGTTAACTGTGGGTAATATACTAAAAGACCATATTTTTAGAATTTAAAGATATGGTAAGTATCAGCATCATAGTAACACTGTATTTCCTGGCAACACTATTATTTTTCTTTTGTAGTATTGAATTTCTGTTTCAATGATCATCTCATTTAATCTTTCTTAAAATAGCTCTTAAAGGAAGAAGAAGGTTTTTTTTCTATCTGATTTTTTAGATTAACTCACAGGAAATTTGAGTGAGTTGCCAGAAGTTGCTAGCAAGTTAGTGGTAGAAACAGACTAGAATCTTTCCTGAGAATAAAGAGACAGAATCCACTTTTTGTTTTCTTTTTCTTTTCTTTTCTTTTTCTATTGACAGGCAGAGTGGACAGTGAGAGAGAGAGAAAGAGAGAGAGAGAGAGACACAGAGAGAGAGACAGAGAGAAAGGTCTTCCTTTTGCCGTTGGTTCACTCCCCAATGGCCACTGCGGCTGGCGTGCTGCGGCCGGCGCATCGCGCTGATCCAAAGCCAGGAGCCAAGAACTTCTCCTGGTCTCCCATGCGGGTGCAGGGCCCAAGGACTTGGGCCATCCTCCACTGCACTCCCAGGCCACAGCAGAAAGCTGGCCTGGAAGAGGGGCAACCGGGACAGAATCCGGCACCCCGACTGGGACTAGAACCCGGTGTGCCGGCGCAGCAAGGCGGAGGATTAGCCTATTGAGCCACGGCGCCAGCCCAATTTTTGTTTTCTATGACCACACATTTGACCTGTGAGTTTGCTGGGTCCTCTCAACAGTTGCAAGGTCAGCTTTCTCCTCTTCCTCCATTTATTATTTTTTTTTTAAGATTTATTTTATTTATTTGAAAGACAGAGTTACAGAGAGGTAGATACAGAGAGAGAGGTCTTCCTTCCATTGGTTCACTCCCCAAATGACCGCAATGGCCAGAGCTGCACCAATCCAAATCCAGGAGCCAAGAGCTTTTTCCAGTTCTCCCACGTGGGTGCAGGAGCCCAAGGACTTGAGTCATCTTCTACTGCTTTCCCAGGCCATAGCAGAGAGTTGGATCGGAAGAGGAGTAGCCGGGACTAGAATCAGCGCCCATATGGGATGCCGGCACTTCAGGCCAAGGCGTTAATCTGCTGCAGCACAGTGCCGGCCCCCTTCCTCCACTTCTTCCTCCTCATCCTTCTTCTTTGGAAAGGCAGCGTCAGAGAGAGAGCCAATAGAGACAGATGGAGAGACATCTTCTATCTGCTGGCTCACTCCCCAAATGCCCACAACAAGCAGGCTGTGTGCCAGGAAGAAAACAGGAACCCAGAACTTAAATCAGGTCTCCAGATGGGTGGCAGGGACCCAAGTACTTGGGCCATAATCTATTTTCTTCCAGGTTGTGCATCAATAGGAAGTTGGATGGGAAGTGGAGGAACCAGAGCTCAAACTAGAGACTTGGATAAGGATGTGGGCATCCCAAGTGGTGACTTAACTGCTTGTACCACATACTCAACCCAGCAAGATCAGAATTATCACTTGTTACGGATGAAGAAATTACATGGTAATAAATAGACAATTTATGATTACCTACCACCTGTTTAAGGTACAAAGATGAGTTGAACTTGAATCAATCTATCTACCTTGATAATCACACTCTTTCTGTTGCCTCAGGTTTCCTTCATCCTCGTGCTTTTCTGCTGTCCTCAGTGCCAAGTGTGGAAACACTTATGTATTACAGCTCTAACACTGTGCAGGATTCTTTTTCAAGAGACCTGGATGCTAGTGAAGCAGAACTGGAATTCAGTGGAGCAGAGCCACCTATAAGAAGTACTACTAGGTTTTAGCTTGTAGTGGAAATTGGTAGGCTAGAGGGTATAAAGCGTGGTTTTGAACAAATTTTGGAGCTGACAGTGGGAACCCCCCCGAGATGGTGACTTCAGAACATACCTGGATGGGGACAGAAATGTTGTTGACATTAAGCACTTACCCAATTGTATAACTCAAAACCTGGAAAAGTTCCCTTCTGATCTAGGATCAGCTTAAGCCATGAAGCATGAAATGTGAATATCTTTTGCTCAGCATCCATTAAATAAATGTTATTCTTCTCCTTGGCAGAAAACACAAATTTCTCTGCTCAGAGCCATGGTGGAGCAGAAGGAACTGAATTTACAATATCCCTCTTTACGATAATGGCTCTCACCTTCCAAGGAAATGAGCTTGGAGGGAAGGAGCACCATTGAGTGCCCAATGACAAGGAAGCTAAGCTTGCGTTGCTGCTAATTATCTGGCAGGGAGGAAAAGCTGTGTCCCCAGAATACAGAGACGGGTTTGTGAACTTTGGAGAATGGGCAAGGCACTTTGGTGTCTGTGTCATGCAAACTGGAGAATGGCCCCCACGGAGTCATGCCTGACCTTTACCTCTTCTCCACAATTGAGCAGACATTTTTGCCAATTATGATCCCAAACACGCTGAAAAGTACCCTTGGCCACTGACAGTTTTCGAGGAAGAAGCAATGCCTCTGGAATAATACCGTGCCCAGGACAAAGAGGAAGGGTAAACAAAGCATTGCTTTGTGTTGCAAATAGATGGCTTTGTTAAATACTGGAGAAATCCCCTTGGTGTCCACCTTATGCAGCTCTGATAAAAATGCATTTGCAATGTTTTCAGTGTCAAGAAATCACATCTTACTGGGCTAAGGAGGTCAAGAACATCTTCCCAACCACAGAATAAAACTCATTAAAATCAGTCTTTCCAGTAAGGGGAGGCCCCATTTACTACCCTCTCCATACCCTTTTTTTTTTCTTTTAACTAATGTTTTGCAGAACTAGAGACTTAATCAAAATAGCATCATCCATATTTATATTAATAATAAGTATAAATTAAATAATAACAAGCATATACTAAAAATAATAAGCATAGTAAAAATGGGAGGGAAAATTAACGGTACACAGCACCAGAAAACACAGCAGAGGCAGAAGTCTACTAAACAGAACATACTCGACTGGCAGGTAACACATTAAAATGCTATTTTGGCAGACAGAATTGATAGCAGACTTGCTGAAAGAAAATCCACTCCAAGAGGACGACAAATACATTCCTAATTCTCTTTTCCTGCCACATGCTGCAGATGAGTGAAACCCAGGGGGGGAGTTCTTAATACTGCAAATAGATGCGAGTCCAGAGGAAAAATTAAGTCAAGTTGACAATTTACAAATTTCCTTTCAAGCATGAAACGGGACTGGAAACCAGGTTATTTTTTAAAAAATCCCAAGCCAGGTGTTTGGTACCTGTTATTATGGCTGAGTGAGAATAGGGGTATGGGGAAAGGCTCATTACCAACCCAGGAGTCATCTCTCAGAAATAAAGCCAGAAGGAAATAACTTTTGTCAGACAAGCAATATTAGAAAATCTAATATTGGGAAGCGACATTTTTCCTGCGGCCCAGTGGGTATTGACAGACAGGCAGCTTGGGTTTAGTTATGGAACTAGTGTTGGGAATCAGAAGGGGAAAGCACAGATTCTCTCTCCAGTTTAGCCTACAGGACTGTCATGGGCATGAGATTCTAACAAACCTAGGGTGGTCTCTGATATTTATATGGACTTCTGTTGATCCTGCACAGCAGCTGTTTTTGGTCATCTAAAAAAAAAAAAAAAAAAAAAAAAAAAAGACAAGTTAATTTGCAAGCTCCAGGGTAAGCCAGCTAGAAGATGGAGATTGGAAAGAAGAACAGGAGAAAGATTGCCCTTGATTTACAATAGTTTGACTTACAATTTTCCAGCCTTACAATGTTATAAAAATTATACACTTAGTGGAAACTGCAGTTTGCATTTGAAATTTATCTGTTTCCAGGCGAGTGAAAGGCAGCACGATCCTCTCTCAAGGTGCTGACCACAACTCTCGATCAGTCACTTCTCATGAAGATACCCAGCCGACATTCCACTGCCTACTGTGTTGCCAGGATGTTTTTGTGTACCAGTATTCAACAAATTCTATGAGATATTCAACACTTATTGCAAAACATCTTTGTGTTAGATTACTTTTCTCAGTTGTAGCTATTTAAGTGTTGTGAACATGTTAAAGGTGGTTTGGGCTAAGCTTTGAAGGTCAGTAGGTCAGATGCAGTAAATGCATTTCTGACTTAAGATTTTTCAATTTATGATTAATTTATCAGGACATAACTCATCATAAATTGAGGAGAATTTGTACTTTTAAGTTGCCTCAGAGAATTAAGGGTGAACATGAACCAAAAATGAAGTGAATTTGAATCATTCTTTTTTTTTAAATTTTTTTAACTTTTATTTAATGAATATAAATTTCCAAAGTACGACTTATGGATTACAATGGCTTCCCCCCAATACCGTCCCTCCCACCCACAACCCTCCCCTTTCCCACTCCCTCTCCCCTTCCATTCACATCAAGATTCATTTTCGATTATCTTAATATACAGAAGATCAACTTAGTATACATTAAGTACGGATTTCAACAGTTTGCTCCCACACAGAAACATAAAGTGAAAAATAATAGATGATTTTTTTTTAAATGATGATGAAATCAGATCAGACCTATTGCCATGTTTAATCCCAGTGACAGTCAAGTTGGGAATTGATAATTTCTTTTTTTTTTCTTTTTTTTTTTTTACAGAGGATCAGTTTAGTATGCATTAAGTAAAGATTTCAACAGTTTGCACCCCCATAGAAACACAAAGTGAAATATACTGTTTGAGTACTCGTTATAGCATTAAATCTCAATGCACAGCACATTAAGGACAGAGATCCTACATGAGGAGTAAGTGCACAGTGACTCCTGTTGTTGACTTTACCAATTGACACTCCTGTCTATGGCATCAGTAATCTCCCTATGCTCCAGTCATGAGTTTCCAAGGCTATGGAAGCCCTCTGAGTTCTCCGACTCTTATCTCGTTTAGACAAGGTCATAGTCAAAGTGGAGGTTCTCTCCTCCCTTCAGAGAAAGGTACCTCCTTCTTTGAAGACCTGTTCTTTCCACTGGGATCTCACTCACAGAGATCTTTTGCCAGAGTGTCTTGGCTTTCCATGCCTGAAATACTCTCATGGGCTTTTCAGCCAGATCCGAATGCCTTTAGGGCTGATTCTGAGGCCAGAGTGCTATTTAGGACATCTGCCATTCTATGAGTCTGCTGAGTATCTCACTTCCCATGTTGGATCACTCTCCCCTTTATTTATTCTATCGGTTAGTGTTAGCAGGTACTAGACTTGTTTATGTGCTCCCTTTGACTCTTAGTCCTTTCATTATGATCAATTGTGAACTGAAATTGATCACTTGGAATAGTGAGATGGCATTGGTACATGCCACCTTGATGGGATTGAATTCGAATCCCCTGGTATGTTTCTAACTCTACCATTTGGGGCAAGTCAGCTTGAGCATGTCCCAAATTATATATCTCTTCCCTCTCTTATTCCCACTCTTATGTTTAACGGGGATCACATTTCAGTTAATTTTCAACACTTAAGAATAACTGTGTATTAATTACAGAATTAAACCAGTCATATTAAGTAGAACAGACAAAAAAACTACTAAGAGGGATAATGTATTAAGTTGTTCATTAACAGTCAGGGCTATGCTGATCAAGTCACCGTTTCCCATAGTGTCCATTCCACTTCAACAGGTTTCCTTTTTGGTGTTCAGTCAGTTGTCACCGATCAGGGAGAACATATGGTATTTGTTCCTTTGGGACTGGCTTATTTCACTCAGCATGATGTGTTCCAGATTCCTCCATTTTGTTGCAAATGACTGGATTTCGTTGTTTCTTACTGCGGTATAGTATTCTAAAGAGTACATATCCCATAATTTCTTTATCCAGTCTACCGTTGATGGGCATTTAGGTTGGTTCCAGGTCTTAGCTATTGTGAATTGAGCTGCAATAAACATTAGGCTGCAGACCGCTTTTTTGTTTGCCAATTTAAATTCCTTTGGGTAAATTCCAAGGAGTGGGATGGCTGGGTCGAATGGCAGGGTTATCTTCAGGTTTCTGAGGAATCTCCAGACTGACTTCCATAGCGGCTTGACCAGTTTGCATTCCCACCAACAGTGGGTTAGTGTCCCTTTTTCCCCACATCCTCGCCAGCATCTGTTGTTGGTAGATTTCTGCATGTGAGCCATTCTAACCGGGGTGAGGTGAAACCTCATTGTGGTTTTGATTTGCATTTCCCTGATTGCTAGTGACCTTGAACATTTTTTCATGTGCCTGTTGGCCATTTGGATTTCCTCTTTTGAAAAATGTCTATTGAGGTCCTTGGCCCATCTCTTAAGTGGGTTGTTGGTTTTGTTTTTGTGGAGTTTCTTGATCTCTTTGTAGAGTCTGGTTATTAACCCTTTATCTGTTGCATAGTTTGCAAATATTTTTTCCCATTCTGTCGGTTGACTCTTCACTCTCCTGACTGTTTCTTTTGCAGTACAGAAACTTCTCAATTTGATGCAATCCCAATAGTTGATTTTGGCTTTGACTGCCTGTGCCTCCAGGGTCTTTTCCAGAAATTCTTTGCCTGTGCCAATATCTTGAAGGGTTTCTCCAATGTTCTCTAGTAACTTGATGGTGTCAGGTCGTAGATTTAGGTCTTTAATCCACGTTGAGTGGATTTTTGTGTAAGGTGTAAGGTAGGGGTCTTGCTTCATGATTCTGCACGTGGAAATCCAATTTTCCCAGCACCATTTATTGAATAGACTGTCCTTGCTCCAGGAATTAGTTTTAGATCCTTGGTCAAATATAAGTTGGCTGTAGATGTTTGGGTTGATTTCTGGTGTTTCAATTCTGTTCCATTGGTCTATCCATCTGTTTCTGTACCAGTACCATGCTGTTTTGATTACAACTGCCCTGTAGTATGTCCTGAAATCTGGTATTGTGATGCCTCCGGCTTTGTTTTTGTTGTACAAGATTGCTTTAGCTATTCGAGGTCTCTTGTGCCTCCATATAAATTCCAGCACCATTTTTAATTTGAATCATTCTTAGCTTTGGTTGATGAAGGGGAAGTCTTGAGACTGAAGTTCTAGTCTCACTTTTTTGATAATTCTATTGCTTTCATTTTGGTATTAACTTTCTGCATAATATAGACAAGTCCTACTCTGTATTCCCTAGAGAGTCCTGATTTATTTCTAAGATAACTATCAATAACCCCTCACTAACTCTCAAAAGTATCTAGTTTAGAGCGAAAATTATATGATGACTTTACTGATAAACTCTCTGGGGTCCAATTTACATATTTGAAAGTATAGAGATTTTCCAGAAAATCCTATCCTCCTCATATGCAAGTATGTTAAGCATGTGTTTCAACAGTTGGTATAGCTTATCAGCATTAGCAACAAATAAACGTGGCAATTTGGATGCTGCCCCTTTCAAGGATATTTCCTTTTAATGAAAGACTTTTGAAAATAGATTTTTATAATTCATAACTCTATCTTTAATGGTGAAGATACAAGCCACCTCAGCTCATATTAGATGTGTTTTCTTCTTTGAGAATCACTAAATGCTGAGTGGGTAATTTTAGTAGACCAGGAGAGCGTAAAAACCATTCTTGGGCAGGTTGTGTCCAAAGTAATGTGGAAAATTAAACCAAAAGCATGATTTCTCCTCTCTAATTTAGACTCTTAAAAAGCTCCTAAGGGGGGCCAGTGCCGTGGCTCACTTGGTTAATCCTCTGCCTGTGGCGCCAGCATCCCATATGGGCGCTGGGTTCTAGTCCCGGTTGCTCCTCTTCCAGTCTAGCTCTTTGCCTTGGCTCAGGAAGGCAGTGGAGAATGGCCCAAGTGCTTGGGCCCCTGCACCCACATGGGAGACCAGGAGGAAGCAGCTGGTTCCTGGCTTTGGATAGGCGTAGTTCCAGCTGTAGTGGCCATTTTGGGGGTGAACCCACGGAAGGAAGACCTTTCTCTCCGTCTCTCTCTCTCACTGGCTAACTCTATCTGTCAAAAACAAAACAAAAACAAAAACAAAGCTCCTAAGGCTCCTAAGGTTTTTTCTGATACAGAGCTGACTTTGGAGATGTTGTTCTAACCTCATTTTTTTTTTTCTTCAAGAGACTGAGGCTCAGAAGGAGGCAACAGTAGTAAATAACTTTATTTATTTAGTCTTTATTTATTTAGTCTTATTTGGTCACCAACTGTGTAAGCAGAGAGTATTTCCTCTAATTCTTATCAGAACTACATGGTATTTAAAATATTAGTCCTGTTGTATAGGGGTTATTATGACCATCCCCAAAAAGGAATGTGCCCAAAGCCTTGCAGTTAGTGGCAGGGTAAGAATTCATGCCTCCTGATTCCTATTTTGGATCTATTTTGTTACACTGTAACAAGTCGTTTTGGGGAAAAACTCAAGTTTTTCCCAAAAAGCTGTCAGAAGTACTCAGCTCATTTTCTTTCTTTCTTTTCCAGAGAGACACACATTTGGGAGGTTGTTTCCTCTCTGGACTTGGTCTTTTTTGATGAGCATTTAATTCCACTTGTCTCCCTTCCTGGGTGTGTAGTAGGCTGCCTGGCAGAGATGGCAGGAGATGTTTTCATGTGCAATCAAGGACATAGATGCATTGGCTGCCAGCCTCAGGCAGGGACACAGACTTGTCTCCCACCAGCAGAGCGATGATGCGTTTCCCCAAAATGTTCCAAGAATGGCCTGGAAAGTGACTAGACAAGGTCCATGCGGCCTCATGAATGGCTTCACACTGCACAGGCCAGAAAACAAACACAACAGTAATTCTTGGATTAGCATGAAAACACTTCCAAAGGGGGCTCAAAGACAGCCTTTTGTCCCTTTCATAAAAGAGAAGAGATGAGGTGTGACAAATAGCCTGTTGGTTGGCATTCTGTGCCAGGCAGAGGTCATCTTGGAAGGGCATCACAAGCAATCAGTTTAACAGAGAAGAAACAGACTTGAAGTTAAAGGACAAAGAACATTTCAGAAGAGACAAGGTGGTGTCTGAAGAAGACAATTTCAATTAAAATGGAAAGGAGATATGTATGACTCACATATTTAAAAAATACTCCCTTCTGCATTGAGACTCACTGTATGTAGTACAACAATGTGGACTTTGTAGACAGGAGATACAGGATTTCTAAATTTAGCCACAATTCTTTGAAGCTCTGTATTTCAGTTTTTGTATCCATAAAATAAAGTTTGTAATATCTACTTTGCCTGTTGCAGTGGGGATAAAATGAGTTTAGAGACAGGAGTCAGGACAAGAATTAGTAAAGAGAGCCTGCACCAAGTCACAGATGACCTGGGTTGGGCTCCTTGTTTCACAGTGACTGGTAATATGGACCAAGTCATTTTGCTTGAGTGGCTCTCAAATTTTTCAAATCTCTTTGAGTGTGTCTTTGAACCAGAATTTAGTAAATTAATTATTTTTTTAAACATGGTGTTTCCTTTTTTTAAAAAAGATTTTATTTATTTATTTGAGGTAGAGTTACAGACAGTGAGAGGGAGAGACAGAGAGAAAGGTCTTCCTTCTGTTGGTTCACCCCCCAAATGGCCGCAACGGCTGGAACTGCACTAATCTGAAGCCAGGAGCCAGGATCTTCTTCCTGGTCTCCCATGCAGGTGCGGGGGCCCAAGCACTTGGGCCATCTTCTACTGCTTTCCCAGGCCACAGCAGAGAGAGCTGGATTGGAAGAGGAGCAGCCAGGACTAGAACCGGCACCCATATGGGATGCTGGCACCACAGGCAGAGGATTAACCTATTGCGCCACGGCGCTAGCCCCAGTAAATTAATTTTAAGCAAAAATCCCAATGTATGTATCAAATAGACAGGTGTGGAGCTGCCCTGGGTTGGGAGGAGGTGTCTCAGCTTCTCCTTATTTTCCCTTCCTTGCCATCTCTTGCTGCTGTGACAAGGCCTGAGACTGATCATCTGCTTTCATGATCTTGTACTTGACTGCTGTTGGCCTCCTATGCCTTTCTTGATTTCTGCAGGATGAATGGGAAAATAATTCTTTCTAAATTTTTCACAAAATAGTTTAACATAGGGGAGGGTATGAACAAACAGAAAAAGTAGATATAGCTGAACAAATATCAGGATGGCAGAGTTAAACAGCTCTAACTGATTTTCAAAGACATGGGATTGAAAAGTTGTCTCCATATTCATTGACAGAAGATCATTTTTTGGTCTAAAAAGTTTATTTATTTACTTCAATAGAAGAAGAAATCATAATTGGAGTGTAAATCTCATAACTAAGCAATCACTTCAAACTTTAGGTGACCTAAGTGGATGAATAAACAACTAATCATAGTCTAAAGTCAATAGTACTATATAAAAAAGTGAATTTCATCTTCATAGCACAATCTACAGTTATTGCCCTATGACCTCTGATATGAAATCTTGAGTCTCCCAGTGTTGGGCTTTTTCAAGTCTTATAGGGCTTGGAAGATTAGAAATTATAGGAACAGCTCCAAATGAACAACAATAGTATATTTGGAATTGCTACTTCCAATTATAATCCAATTTTATTACCTGCCTTTTACTATTATTTCTTCTAATAAGGAGGAAAGCAATCCCATAAACTGATTTACCATGAATGAGTTACAACTGCATGCGTTATTTCATGAATTTTGAAGGGGGATGCCTGGAGCTGGTAGTGAGGTCAAATCCACCCAAACCTCAATGCTGAGAACGGGGTGCAAATTGGTGTCAGAAAAGGAACTCAGAATTCCACTAGGAAAAAAATGGTGGCTAGAAATCCTTGAAACAAGTAAAACAAATGCTCTCTGATTTGTTTGATTATTGGAACTCCCACTTTCATTTTTGCTTCCTTGTTTCTGGTGATATGTAGAGCTGGGTTTTCTGTTCTTGCTCCTGAGAAGTGAGATTACTGTCATAGAGGAAGTTTGGACTGATTCAGGAGACTGGGCTTTGGTTCTCACATTGATAAGCTGCATGACTTTGGGCAATGGCATTTTACCTCTCTAGTTCTGGTATTCCATTTTTAAAATCATATACTTTCTTTTTTAAAGACAGAGTTAGAGAGAGAGAGAGAGAGAGAGAGAGAGAGAGAATCTTCCATGTTCTGGTTCACTCTGCAAAAGGCCACAACGATCAGACTGGGCCAGGCCAAAGCCAGGAGGAGCCAGGAGCCAGGAACCAGGAGCTTCCTTTGGGTTCCCCAAATGAGTTCAGGGGTCCAAGGACTCAAGGACTCGGGCATCCTCTGATGTTTTCCCAGGGATATCAGCAGGGAGCTTGATGGAAGTGCAGAAGCTAGGACAAGCACCAATATGGGATACCAGCACTACAGGCTGCGGCCATAACCTGTTAAGCCACAGCACTGGCCTCTAAGTCATATAATCATAAAGCCTACAATTTGAAGACCTGATCTAGGTATATGTTGTAAAATAATCGCCACAACTAAGATAATTAATATATCCATTCAGCTTACATAGTTACTTTTTATAATTGTCTTTGTTTTTGGTTGATTAAAACACTTAGTATCTACCCTCTTAGCAACTCTCAAGTATAGGGTACAGAATTATGGCCTATTGTTGCCATCCTGTTCATTAGATGTCCAGAATTTATTCTGGCTTCCTCTCTGTTTAAAATGTGTTTGGATATAGTGACTTCTCAGGGTACCTTTTCATTCTAAATATTGTAATTACTTTTTTTTCTGTCATCTATTGAGTTCTGTAGATGGTATGTGACTTAATTGTAATATGTAGATTGCTACTCAAAATAACAGGGAGAGGACAAATACTGCAATGAAAGTTTACCATTGTGTGTGTCCTTAATGTGGTTTCCTTTCACCTCCAGCACAGGAGGGCAGGAGTGATGCATTCTGTGTGTGCTGCACAGAAGAATATCTGGCATCTGATTCTTGATCATTGTAAGTGATGTTCAGATCAGGATCGCTGAGGTGGGCACTGAAGATAACTGGGAGAAGAACACTGTTGCTCTAGCAGGGCAACTCTTTGAATGACTGCGAAATGAAAATATGCTTGATTCTGGAAATGCAAATTGAGGGAGTTGACTCCTTTCCAGTTTGAATGGCTTAGATTGCAGCTTTCACCAAAAGCAAGAGGAAGGAAGAGTTGACCTCTGGGAGTCCTGTCTTAGCCCTCCATTCTCCAAAATGCTGCCCCTGAAGGAAAAGTGTCACATGTCTTCTCATGTGGCCTGTCGCACACTGAGTAATGCTGCCCCTCTGCCCCCAGTGAGCGTTTTAATGATAACGGCTGTCTTCAGGGACAGATTGTGAGTTGTCTTTTAAAAGAAGATGAAATCTATTAAGACACTGAGGACAGAAAAGAAAAGCTACATCCCTGGAAAGAGAGCTCTAAAGGAAAGCGCAGTTAGCTCCTTCCTTACCCTCTCTCTGCCACCCCCTTTCTTTGTCAGGAGAGTGTACCCTTCAACTGCTCTGTTTTTTGTCTGGATTATTATGGCTGGTGGTGTATAAAATTGCTGCTTGGTGTATATAATTTATAAGCTCTAAAAAATGATAAATCGTCTCAAGTAAGAAGAGTGATTTGTGTTAAAGTCCTCAGGGTATTTTTGTAAAGGAATTTAATTTCTTGGGGGAAATTGTCTATAACTTCCTGTGGAATATTAGTTAACTAGTTCATAGCTGGGATGTATTCTTTTGTTGATTTAAAATTTATTTTTGATTAGTGATTTGGATAGACTTTATCTGGACAAATTAGATTCAATAGCAGAATTTGATGAACTGTAAGTCTTAGGGAAATAGAGAGCCTCATTAATTTATTTTTTTTCTTAATTTTGTTTCATACTGATTATTGAGGTTATATCTAAGTTCACTTTATTTTGGTGCTGTAATACAGTAGTTCTCAATCAGAGGCAATTCTGCAAGCCAGGGGACATTCAACAATGTTTGGAGACATTTTTCTTGTTACAATTAGGGGGTTCTTACTAGCATATATTGGGTTAAGGCCATGGATACTTGTTTATACCCTTTCATGCACAAAACAGCCTCCTACTACAAAGAATTGTTGGATCAAAATACTATTAGTGACAAACCCTGCTGTAATAAGCAGATTCCTGGGAAAATAATTCAAAATTATTCTTCATAGAATTATCTTCATAGAATCCCACCTTTTTTCCCTCAAATTAAATTCTCTTCTTCAACAATGAAGAATGGGGAACAAGAAGATGATAGAATTGGGCTAAATGTGTGTGGATCCGACAGTGTATATGTTTTGTGTTATTTGTGTTTACTTTAAAATTGATTTTTTAAAATTTATTTGAAAGGCAAAACAACAAAGAGATAGAGATTTGCCATCTGCTGGTTCACTCCCCAAATGCCCACTACCATCAAGGCTCAGCCAAGTTGAATCCAGGATCCAGGAACTCCATCTGCGTCTCCTACATGAGTGGCAGTATTTGAGCCATCATCTGCTGCCTCTCAGGATGCACATTGCAAGCATAAGCTGGACTGAAAGCATAAGCAGGACTTTATCTCAGGCATGCTAATATGGTTATGGGAGTCTCGAGTGGCTTAACTTGTTGCACTCTAATGCCTGTCCCTGTTTGTTTTTAAAGAAATCTACGACCACAACATGTTTTACTATTTCTTTTTGTGTTTCTCTAATATTTATGTCTAATTCTGGGTTGCAATAAAATAAACTCATACTAATGGAAGGAATCAGTGAAATGGATTTTGGTTATTTGAAGTATTACCATCAAAGACTTATTGAAACTGCTTCTCAGCAAAGAATGGTCAAGTGTTGAAACTTGTGGCTGAGTACTTGCACTGCAAGTATCAAAGGTTGGGTAGGAGGAGTTTAAGAATGAGAGTGGGCTCTCAGGTGCATGTTCACACTGCTCAAAACAATTTGGATTTTGCCCAGCACTGAGTCTGGCAGTTACTGAGATTAGCAGATTGATTAGATATTGCATTGTCTACATGTTAGTATTTAACTATACAAATATAAAGCATTTCAAACACCTAAGGATGGATCCAAGGTCTCTCTATCATCTGATATTAACTTACTTCTTACTAACTGTCATATTTAGGTCTCCCGCTATAGCAAAACTTTGTGTTCAGATGCTTCATAAAGTCAACCTGATTTTTTTGTTTTGACAGGCAGAGTAAGAGAGAGAGAGAGACAGAGAGAGAGAGAGAGAGAGAGAGAAAGGTCTTCCTTCCGTTGGTTCACCCTCCAATGGCTGCTGCAGCCAGCGCACCGCGCTGATCCGGTGCTTCTCCTGGTCTCCCATGCGGGTGCAGGGCCCAAGCACTTGGCCATCCTCCACTGCACTCCCTGGCCACAGCAGAGAGCTGGACTGGAAGAGGGGCAACCAGGACAGATTCCGGCGCCCCGACCGGGACTAGAACCTGGTGTGCCGGTGCCGCAAGGCGGAGGATTATCCTATTGAGCCGCGGTGCCGGCCAAGGCCTGTATGTTCTTATATAGGCATTTACCTACAATTTTGTACCTGAAAATTTCTTCTCTTACTGGCTATTCACACTTTAGCTATCCTTCACGAGTGAGATAAAAGTCCATCTCCACTGTGAACCATTCAGACAGAAATACTGTTCCCTCCCCTCATCCCTCTCATCCATGACTAAATAATAGCAAATTAATTGTGGTTTGTTAGCATATTTTAAAAATAATTTTTTATATTTAGATTTTAAAAAAGGAACACAGTGAATTAGGAGGGTGACCCCACCCTAGTCAAAGACCACATCGACTTATAGTCTAGCTATACCAAATTACCTAACCTCTGATACCTTCAGTTTTTTTTTTTTGGTACCTATAAAGTAAGCAGAATAATACTTATAATACTTGTTATATTTCTTCCAAAAGGTAGTTTTGGATCAAATGAGATGATGAACACAAAAACCCCTGAAAATTATAAAGAACTACACAAATGTAAGCCATTATTATTGTCATCAATTTATAAAACGACAGTGAATCCTGCAAAGTGCTAATGCTGTATGAATTCTGCAAAGCACTTAGCTGCAGCCGGCACTTAATAAACGAGAGCTCACACAAGAGAATTCTTTCCACAGTTAAGACAGACTGGCATGAACAGCAGTTAGAGACGGGAGGCTGGATAAGAGGTTACTACCTATATTGATAGAGAAGCTATTAAAAGCAGAATGTGATTTTTAACATCCCCAGGATCATGATAGAAATGAATAAAATTTTGTGTGCTTTATCATTTGTGACCCAGAAAAGAGAACCCTGAAGGCATGAGAAGTCTTAAAATAAATTATTTGTGTGCAAAAGGAGGCAACAGATTCTACTGATTTGACAATTTCAGTTTCTCCATTAAGGGTACAAACAAGAGATGGGGTCATCTAAGCAAAATGCTCCCTGATTTGTTAAAGCCTTTCCTGACAACAAATTAATAGGCATGAATTTATTTTTGTGGATTACAAACTGGCTCAGCGTTTGAATTTGCCTTTATGATTGGTGAATTGAGTATATATGTTGTATTCAGACAGGCATAAGGGTTGGTCTGGGATGTGGGCAGAGTTGTCTTTCAGTGGCTCAGCATGGAGCCAGTGAAAGCTCCAAAGTGACAAGTATAGGGGACAGCAGTGGAAGACACAAGAAAGGAATTAATTCACCATGCCTAACATTAGCGGATAAGAGAAAGTTAGTTACATAGAGGCCTGGCAATTTAACTACTAGATACTCTCAGAGTTTAAGAGATGGGTTTCCTGTAACTTACCTGTATCTTACCCTTCTCTACTTGGAGAGAGGAGCTGTTAAGGGTTTTCAGCTCTAAGGACATTAGTCTATTACCTTAGAAGTCTTGCAGTTATATGTTTGCTTAAATGTAGCATAAAGAGAGACAGGATAGTATGACTTTAGAATCTAAGCTAGCTTATTTTCTAATTCCTGTTTCTGGATGGACTCAATCATTTATGTGACCTTGAGGTAGTTACTCAGCATCTCTAGTCCTCACCTTCATCAGTAAAATAGGAATAATAGTTTCTACTTTATAGTTTTTTTATTTTTAAAGATTTTACTTATTTATTTGAAAATCAGGATTACAGAGAGAGAGGGAGAGAGAGAGAGAGAGAGATCAATCTTCCATCCACTGGTTCACTCCCCAATGGCTAGGGCTAGGCTAGGCCAAAGCCAGGAGCCAGGAGCCAGGAGCCAGGAGCCAGGAGCCAGGAGCCAGGAGCTTCGTCTGGGTCTCCCATATGGGTGCAGGAGGCCCAAGCATTTGGGCCATCCTCTGCTGCTTTCCTAGGTGCATTAGCAGGAAGCTGGATTGGAAGTGGAGCAGCCGGGACTTGAACCAGCTCCCACATAGGATGCCGGTGCTGCAGACAGAGGCTTCACATGCTACACCACAGCGTCAGCTCCAAATGTATAGTATTTTAAAAAACGGATTAAATGAGGTGATACATGTAGTACATATTGTACAATACTTGGCAAAAACCAGCATATGCAAGGTTTTTTTCTGATACGCTGAAAAAAATTTTTTTTATTGATAACTACCCTGCCCTGTTCCTGCCACAAAGCACAGTGAACCCCCTTTAGTTATGTTAGTTTCTACTTACTCTCTTTGGCACTTAACAGCATTCTTTTGTATCTTTTAAAAATAATTATTTCATGTAGTCTGTATGTGTTGTGTTTCCAATGAGATGGGAAGCTCTTAGAGAATGGGAAAACAACATTCTCGGTAGTGTAGTGCCTTTAACATTAATGTGATATTATAATATATATTTATTAAGTTCAAATATTTATAGAACTAGATGAATACACATCTGAACAAAAGTAATTTTGTGTGGGCTAGCATATGATAAGAATAAGGACTTCAGTTTATTGAGTTTTTACTATGTATCTGACATTGTGCTGAGTGCTTTACTCATATGGGTTCATGCAATTCTTCTAATGATTTTATGAAGTCCCGGCTTTTATTCCTACTGTACAGATGGCAAATGATGGCTCAAGAGACCAGTGACTTTCTGCATTGCACTATCAGTTGTTATTAGAAGTGGGGCTTGAAGACATTTGACAATCATGCTAGTCCCACTCCCTATAAGAAGCAGGTGATACACTCTCAATTTCCTATGTAGAGAATTCAAAGAAAAGATCCTAGCTTTATACCCTGGATCAAAAAGATTGAAGAAACTAGAACTATTCTGATTGACCTTTGAAGAAATTTTACTTTCACAGGTTTTTTGTTTCAAGTTGCATGTAGCTTGTCCCTATGGGCTTTGGATATCTTTAGAAAGCCTTTGAGATCAGGACACAGATTCCAAATGACACTGTGTCAACATTATAATAAAGTGGTCATATTTCACAGTAGCTAGTGAGATCAAGGTGAGCCCTGTGCTTTGAACTCTACCTTTTCTAAAATCCTATAATGAAACTTTGCCTGCTCTTATTTCTTTCTCTATCTTAAGCACTCTTGGGTGTTTATCGCATATTGAGCATACACATGCCATCATGTATCCTGTATTCCTTCTTAAGAGGTAGGTTCACCCAAACCCATGTTCCACGCCCTGTGCTATGCCCAACGTCTTAACCAAGATTTCTTAGACTTCTGTGATTTTCAAGGATGGATTATGTTGTCAAAGTCAGTGTCCGGCTTCTTGCTTCCTCTATACTCCAGATTTTCTACTTTTTCTCCTCTTTGTTTATTTTTACTGTAGCTTCTATCCAAGTGTAGATCTCAGATAACTTTTCTGATTCCCAAAAAGTACCAGGTTTTGGATTTTGGAAACTTTATTGGAAGATTGAGGGAGAGAAGGAAGTCTGTATCCTAACAAAGCAAAGTTTTATAATCAAATATTAGGTTTATATGTCATAGAAAATCCTCACACTCCTCTATTATGCTACAACATTCTCTTTCTTCTCCTTCCTCCTTTATTGTCTATTCCAAAAATTTACCCCTATTTTCTTTTTTTCAACTTTTATTTAATAAATATAACTTTCCAAAGTACAACTTTTGAATTATTGCGGCTTTTCCCCCTATAATCTCCCTTCCACCTGCAACCATCCCATCTCCCACTCCCTCTCCCATCCCATTCTTCATCAAGATTCATTTTCAATTATCTTTATATACAGAAGATCTACTTAGTATATACTAAGTAAAGATTTCAACAGACTGCACCCACACAGACACACAAAGTACAGAGTACTGTTTGAGTAGTAGTTTTACCATTAATTCGCATAGCACAACACATTAAGGATAGAGGTCCTACGTGGGGAGTAGGTGCACAGTGACTCCTGTTGTTGATTTAACAACTGAGAGTCTTATTTATGACGTCAGTAATCACCCAAGGCTCTTGTCATGAGCTGCCAAGGCTATGGAAGCCTCTTGACTTCACAAATTCCAACCTTATTTAAACAAAGCCATAATCAAAGTGGAAGTTCTCTACTTCCTTCAGAGAAAGTTACCTCCTTCTTTGGTGGCCCATTCTTTCTGCTGAGCTCTCACTCACAGAGATCTTTCATTTAGGTTTTTTTTTTTTTTTTTTTTTTTGCCACAGTGTCTTGGTTTTCCATGCCTGAGAAGCTCTCATGGGCTTTTTAGCCAGATCCGAATGCCTTAAGGGCTGATTCTGAGGCCAGAGTGCTGTTTATGGCATTTGCCATTCTATGAGTCTGTTGTGTATCCTGCTTCCCATGTAGGATCATTCTTTCCTTTTTAATTCTATCAATTTATTATTTTCAGACACTGGTCTTATTTATGTAATCCCTTTGACACTTAATCCTATCTTTTTGATCAATTATGAACTTAAACTGATCACTTTAACAAGTAAGATGGCATTGGTACATGCCACCTTGATGGGATTGAATTGGAATCCCCTGGCATGTTTTTAGCTCTACCATTAGATTTTACCCCTATTTTCTTACACAAAGCAATTATACCCTTTTCTATTAATATCTCCAGATTCTGGTCTTCGTTTTTCTTTGTATAGTGAGACACTCTGCAAAAGCTTTCTGATTTTAAGACCTTTATGGAGAAATTAAGGATTTATTTTTAGTTACTTATTAATATATCCATAATTTTCATCTCTCCATATGTAGGTAAATTTTTAGAATCATCCCTTAAGGCATTCTGATCTGGCTGAAAAGATCAGACATGGAAAGCTAAGGCACTATGGCAAAAATATATTCTACATGAAAGAGCTCTGTGAGAGAGACCCCATCAGAAAGAAGTGGCCATCAAAGAAGGATATACTTTTCTCTGAAAGGGGGAGAGAACTTCTGCTTTGCTTATGGCCTTGTCTAAATACTGATGGAGTTTGTGGACTCAAAAGCCTTCCATAGCCTTGGCAGCTCATGTCAAGAGCCTCGGGTGACCACTGATGTCATAAATAAAAGTGTTAATTGTTAAATTAATACAGGAGTCATTGTGTGCTTACTTCCCATGCAGGACTTCTGTCCTCAATGAGTTGTATTATGAGAATTAATTATAAAACTTGTTCTCAAACAGTTTTTTCTGTGTGTGTGTGTGTGTGTGTGCAAATTGTTGAAACCTTCACTTAGCATCGAGTTAGTCTTCTGTGTATAAAATTAATTGGAAAATGAATCTTAATAGAGAATGGGACTGGGAATGGGAGAGGGCAGAGGAGGGATGAGAAGGCAGGTATGGTGGGAAGAATCACTATATTCCTAAAGTTGTACTTATGAAATTTGTACTCATTAAATAAAAGGGCTCAATACTAGGAATTCTGGTTTAGATAATTAAAAGACTAAATCAGAACAAAAATAAGGTGGGCAAGTGGAATCTGAAGACCCAGGCTTGGAGAACAGAAGCTCTTCTGAATTTGAATGGACCAGAAGCAAAATGTGAAGTCAGGTTATAGAACTGAGAATTCTGAAATGAGATTAACAAGGAAATGCAACTTGTGTTTCCTAGGTGGGATGGTGAAGTGGACATTATGGTGACAAGCAATGTTTATGATGCTTATTGTCTTCATCATTTTTGTTTGTGGTTCTGGTTATGAACTGGAAAAAGGGTTCATGTTCTAGCTAAAAGGTATAGGATAGGATAGATACTGACTACTCTTCTTTTTGAAGAGAATAGATTTTAAAAATGTTTATTGATAAAGCTATGTATTAGAAGCTATATGAGGCATTTGTTCTATTTTTTAACTTGTTGGAACACAAAATTATGCATACTTTTTGTAAGAATATCAAACAGATCTATCTAAAGATAGATGGGTGGGGGAGAGAGAGAGGGAGAGAGAGAGAGAGAGGGAGAGAGAGAAATATATATATATTCAGTAAGGAGTCCTTTATCCCAGCACCCTCCTACCACAATCAAGTTCCCCTAGGTAGAGCCTCTACTGTTAACAGCAATATCATTGTTGTTAAGACTCAGAATATTCTCTTTCTTTGATACCAAAGGGGACATATTCCTTTTCTTTTTTGCCAACCACTAGAGGGGACTTGCTTTTTGTTCTCTCATAAAATAGTTTCCTCAAAGGTTTCTTTACTTGTGACCTGAATTTTCAGACCACAGATGTCTGCAGATTCAAATCTATGGGCAATCCTCAAAATATGAAAAGTGTAAGCGGTCCTCTACTGTGCTATTTTGTTTATTGTGACTTTGCAAGCTTCTATGTGGGTGGAACTAGGCTATTTCATGCTGCATTGTACACAAAGGGAAATATTAGGGGCATGAGAAGTTGTTTCACAGGTCAGTCAAGCCATAGTATATAAACAGTACTCTATGGATGCCTTATTATGGGATACCAACACAGAATAAAAAGAAGTGAGTCTTTTAATGAAGACAAAATACATGGTTCATTGAAGGAAGCAGAAATGTCATTTGCTACTTTCAAAATTGGACAATTCGACTGAACATTTGTGTTGCTTTATTTGATGCCTATTGAAAAGTTTAGGAGGATATTCCAAAGTCCTGGGCTGAATTTGAAAAAAGAAAGAAAACTAAAATAAGCAAATTTTGAGTTAAATTTATTTTGAGAAGTCATTTTTAAAGATTTATTTTATTTATTTGAAAGGCAGAGTGAAACACATAAGGAGAGACAGAGAGAGATCTTCCATCTGTTGATTCACTACGCAAAGGACATGGCTAGGCCAGGATACATCCAGGAGCCAGGAGCCAGGAGCCAGGAGCCAGGAACTCCATCTTGGTCTTGTCCTCACATAGTGACTAGCACCAGATAGAGACACAATAAAGTGGATTCATGTTTGTTTGCCTTTGTTATCAAATTTAAAATTGACTGACAGTTTGATTTAAAATTCCTTATTTTCATTTCATTTGAAATGGAGAGAGGGCCGGCACCGCGGCTCAATAGGCTAATCCTCTGCCTTGCGGTGCCGACACACCGGGTTCTAGTCCCGGTCGGGGCACCGAATTCTGTCCCGGTTGCCCCTCTTCCAGGCCAGCTCTCTACTGTGGCCAGGGAGTGCAGTGGAGGATGGCCCAAGTCCTTGGGCCCTGCACCCCATGGGAGACCAGGAGAAGCACCTGGCTCCTGTCATCGGATCAGTGCGGTGTGCTGGCCACAGCGCGCCAGCCGCAGCGGCCATTGGAGGGTGAACCAAGGGCAAAGGAAGAGCTTTCTCACTGTCTCTCTCTCTCACTGTCCACTCTGCCTGTCAAAAAAAAAAAAAAAAAAAAAAATGGAGAGAGAGAGAGAGAGAGAAAGAGAAAGCCAGTGAGCGTGCTCGTCCATTTACTGGTTCACTCCCCAAATGCCTACAACAACTAGGGCTGAGGATGACATGAATACATGTAGGTGACAGTATTTGAGTCACCATCTGCTCAAATACTGCCTCCCAGAGTACACATTAACAAGAAGCTGGATCAGAAGCAGGACTTGAACCATATACTTCTATAAGGAATATGGGAGTTCCTGAGTCATTTTTACCACTGAGTCAAATGCCCACCCCTAACAGATTGATTTTGACTGACATAAACTTAGACCTATTAAAAGGAAGGCAAATTCATGCCTTCCTGATTGCTTTGGCAGGTGCTATTGAAGGCTGAGGAAAGAATCAAATGACCGTTCAAACTCTCTTCTCATCTAAGGACTCACTGTTCAATTCAAATACTTATGATAAACAGTGTAATAGAAGGAAACAGTCATAAAATGACCCCTTTCCAATTGCTTCAGAGACAACCAAATTATCACTTTGTCACAGACCCATTTATTTTAATTGTTTTCTCCTAGGTAATATCAAAAAGTCAACATGGATAGAGAAAACAGAAAAAAAAATTTGTTCCTCATTAAATGTTAGAAAAGTCCAAGATAAACCTATTTAAAATTGATCTGATAAGCCTGAGAACAGTGATGCACTGATGCGCTTTTCTCAGCTAATGGTCTTCAACTAATATTTATCCATTGCCTTGAGTAACCATTAATCTCTTGTGTTGAGAAACTTCAGAAATGCAATTTCTAGGGCATTTAACCTTTCCACGTTTGCTGCCTCTTGAGTTTGGGTGACTTGCTTGTGGTGTATACTCAATTTCATTTAGTTTTCTTTGGTCTCAGTTGCCAAGATAATAGCACCAACTCCATTTAAAATTAGTCTTTCTCTTTCCACAACACAGTGATATGTTCCTGAGGTATAATGAAGTTAAATTCATTTTGCCTTCCCACACTTACATTCTTATCCATTACTACTTTCTCTTTTCTGCAATGTGTTCTCGCTGTTTTTCTCTGCTGTAATTTGACATCTGGAATGGCCACAAAGGAAACAACTGAGCAGTGTAAATGCCTTTCTAATGATCTCAAAGCTTCACGTCAAGTTTAATAAAATTAATGTTCTTGGGTCCATCTTTACTGTTCTTTTTTGTTGTTGTTGTTTTACTGTCATTGAACAATTCCAATAGCTTCCTTAAATATGCAGCTAACTCAAGTTCAATTTTAACCTAACGGCATTAGATTGGACTTCCCTCCTTTTCCATCTCCTCTCTTCTCTTTTCCCTCCATCTCTCTTCTGCTACCCCCAGACTAGGCTGACAAGTAAGGCTTCTGAAAAAATGACCATGGTTCTGAACAAAGCCTGTTGTTGCAAGTAATTGTTGAGATATCAAGGGTATTGCGTCCTCCATTACTTAAGCTCTCATTTGTGGTTTTCATGGTTTTGAGGAATGTTTATGGCTGACAGTCCTTTCTTTACGGCTCTATCCTTCAAGCTCCGGCTGATACCGCTGAGAATGACCGCATGAGTGACTGATAAAATGTCAAGATGCCATTATTTCCAAAAGAGTGTTTGGGAGCAATAAGATCTGTTTCAATTTATCTCATCCACCTGAATTTAAGTCTTCAAGTTTAACTTTGTTGGCTGCTACAACCAAATTATCTCTCGATTTTGTGGGAACAGCCATCATGAAATGCAGAGAGGGTTATAATGATGGTCACGCCATGACATTTGTGTTGTATTTCACTGTGCACATTGGTGCAATATTTTGGACTTAATTAATACTCTCCAGGAACCTCAGTTTATGGTTGGCAATAACCGTATTTTAGATCATGTGAAATACCGCAACAAAAATTCAATTCATAAGGCAGATGGCAAAGCCTAGTTTGAAGAACAACAAAACAGGAAGATTTACAATGAGTTTCAGAACTCTTCAACTGGAATCCAGCCGCTGCCAAAGCTCTGTTATTTCACTGGAGGGTAACAATCTGTGAGGGTCATTAGTGTCCTCATAAAAACTGAGATTAAAAAGTAGTCAAATGAAATGAATAAATAGTTGAGTCTTTTCTCTGTGCAATGGAAGCAGAGTTATTTAAAAAGCAAGGTTTCCAAACGTTTAAAAAAATCATTCTGTAGTCATCTGGTTTTCAACCTGGAATTTATTAAGGTAACAATTTTTAATGGAACGAGGAGGATCTTGTTATATTCTCAAGTGAACAGTATTTGATACATTTCAGAAACTAGTGTATTCTCCTTTTTTCTTTCTCTTTCTTACTTTTGCTCAGCTCAGAAAAGAGCTGAATGTGGAAACAGTGACAATGAAGAAGGAAAATTAATGAGCAGAATGTTAGCAACACCACAGCTTTGTTGCTGTGGTATTTCTGATTTTGGCACTGCCATGGCACCATGTAAAAATGAGGAACAGTTCACACAGATTTAATCTGATGAGCCACAAAGTTTATGAATGCTTTAGATGTCAGTCAGGTTTTCTAAGACTAGTTAGGGGAGGCTACTGAGGATGAGATCTGACCACTCACAGACTAAGCAAGTACCTTGTTTTTGCATAAGTTTTCCAGAAAATGATAGTTAAATAAACTATATATATATAGTTTATTTATATATATTTATATATAATTTTATATATATATATATATATATATATATATATATAGAATGAGGAACTTGTGACAGCATCAAATGCTAACAATTTCCCAAGGGAGTTTTGTGATTGTGAGTGTGAGAGAAATTGTGTGTTTGTGTATGGAATTTGTAGCAGTTATTCACAATAACTTTTTTTCTATTTTAAAATGACAGTTCTAGGGGCTAGTGTTATGGTGTAGCAGGTTAAGCCACTGCCTACCATGCTAGCATCCCATATGGACACCAATTCTTGTCCCAGCTGCCCCACTTCTGATTCAGCTCCCGGCTAATATGCCTGGGAAAACAGTGGAAGATGGCCCAAGTGCTTGTGCCCCTGCATCCATGTGGGAATCCTGGAAGAAGCTCCAGTTCTTAACTTCCAGCCCTGGCCATGGCAGCCATTTGGGGAGTGAAACAGTGGATAGAAGATTGATCTCTATATATATCTCTCTTTTATTCTCTCTCTCTCTCTCTGTAACTCTGCATGAATAAACTTTTTAAAAAATGAGAGTTCTGTACAGTGACTATGAAAAAGGGTTGAATGAAGGCATAAAGTTTATTACTAAACAGATACCTCAGTAGGAAACTCTTAAAATAGATTATTTGTATCAGTATCACTGTAAAGACTAAAAGAGTGGTGGGCATTTGGTGCAGTGACTAAGATTCTACTTGGTATTCCTGTATCCCACATCAGACTTCCTGGGTTTGAGTCCCTATTCTGCTTTCAATTCTACTTTCCTGCTAATGTGTACCTTAAGAGGCAGTAAGCAATTGTTCAAGTAGTAGCGTTCCTGCCACCCACATGGGAGACCCACATGAGAGACTGAGTTCCTGGCTCCTGATTTTGGCTTGGCCTGACCCTGGCTGTTGCAAGCATTTTGGGAGTGGATCAGTTCATGGAAAAATCTCTCTCTCTCTCTCTGCCTTTGAAATATAAATAAATAAATAAGAAATAAATATTAAAAGAGCATTTTCATGAATATATTCATTAATTGACTATTGTTGGTATTCTGGTAGGAGAAACTGAGGCAACAAATCTGACCTCTAATCACAGAGACTGTATATCAGTAGGAAAAAGCCATTTCAGTTCTTCTTCCTCTGTTAAATGTGGAACAGATAATGTTAGTGGATGTGGTGGGAAGAACAGGCTAGAGTAATCATCTAAATTTGCCAGTTTCTCTCTTTTTTTAAGATTTATTTATTTATTTTGAAAGTCAGCATTAAAGAGGGAGAAGGACAGATAAATCTTGGATCTGCTGCTTTACTTTCCAGATGGTTGCAATGGCCTGGGCTGGGCCAAGCCTAAGCCAGGAGTCAGGAGCTTTATCCATGTTTCCCATGTGTGTAGCAGAGGCGCAAACAATTAGGTCTCCTTCACTGCTTTTCCCAGGCCATCAGCAGGGAGCTGGATGGGGAGTGGAGCATTTAGGACATAAATTGGCATCCATAACGGATTCCAATGTCACAAGCAATGGCTTAACCCGCTATGCTACAATGCTAGCCCCTAAATTTTCCAATTTCTAAGACCAAAGATCTAGGAAAGATCTGAAAACATGAAGACATTAGCAATAATACTACTGGAAATCTCCTAAGCAGATATTATTTGCTTTCTCCCAAATCCTTTCTTTATTCTGGACCATCCTATTTTTGTCTACTGACCCTGACCAATTGGCCAACATAATAGCAGACCCTTGTAGAGAGGAGGATATTTAAGTGTTACTCCTGCTTGATTTGTAAATCTGATATTTGAATGGAAGAATTCCAGAGCAGAACTCCTTGAATTGCATATACTGCATACTGTGAATAGGCATGTGTGCCAACAATTGAGCTCCATAGTCTCCATGGTGGTCAAGGGGAGGCCATCAGTGCCTCCCGATGGTCATCTTTAGACATGAGCAGCCTTTATAGATTATCAGAGTGTGCCGTAAAGTATGTTATATTCTCTTTTGTCATGACATGAGCATTGTTGGGAGGTGCTGCTTTAGATCTCAATTTCCTATGAAATGAGAGGATTGGGCAAGTTGATTCCCAAGGTCCATTCCATCCCTATAATTCTATGAGCATATATCAGCCTGCAGTTAAAACACCCAGAACTCCCTGTTCCTTTAGTCATATTTCCCTCAGCCCCAGAAGCTCATAAAAATGGAATTAAAAAACATGGAAAAATGTAGTAGAGTATATTTCATGTGCTGGAAATCTACTACCTGATTTTTATTAGACACTGTGCACAAGAGGCAATCCTTGTTTTTGTGATAGAAAGGGGACTAAGGAACTAGAGCACAATCTATTATTTTAAAATATTGTTATAATAAAAGACCTGTGACATATCTCTGTGATCTATCCAGTTCTCTGCTTCCTGTATCTGATTTGTTGTCTTTGGCCATCCCCAGTGGTTAGCTACATGGGCTTCCAAATTCTATGCTGAGAAGCACTTGTGAGGAGAAGAATAATTATTGGCCTATTTCATTAGTTCTTAACAGGGAGTGTGTAAAGAGAAAGAAAAAGACAACAGGACTGGCTGATTCTTAAGTGTTCAATAATACTCTCTTTCTAATAAATCAAACGTAATTTCTTTTGAAAAGGATACAATAATTTTCTTCTAGAATCAGGGCAGGAGTAGTGGAAGACTCCTTTTTTTGATGTTCATCTTACTTTCAGTTGCCTTTCAGAATTCCACGCTGTGTTTGCAATCATCTCCTGGCTTCTTCAAGATCTCCTAGGAAAGACATCATTCTTTATCACTGTCATTGACAGAGACAAAGCAAAATGATATTGCTTTCACTCCACAAAATTTTGTTTTAGCACACAATCACTTCTGAAGCCTTTATTGACTGATTAAAATATAGTTGGTAATACATTCCTTGGTATATACTTCCAATAGTTTTTCATTTATTTTGTGTTCCTTAGTGTACTCATTTCTAATGTAAATGAGATAATGTCTATGAAAGTGTTTTGTAAGCAATATGATACCTGATAAACATCATTACATGGATTTATTATTACCATTTAATGAGAATATACATAAAATGAAATATAATATATTTGTTCAATATTATTCCCCTCACCAATTTTAATATCATGCTTTTTTTCCTTTGAATTATTTTTTCTTTAGGAAAATCACCTGTTAGACACACTCCAAGATACAAACAACGGATGCATACAGCAACAAATGTCTGTGCAAATGAAAGGGCTAAAGTGTTCACACCTACACAGCCACCAGGGAGACAGGGGACAGAAGCATACCAGGTAAGAAGAGGTAGGAGAGGTATGAGGGGGGAGAAAGGAGCAGGAGGTGACCACTCTCTGGCTGGCCTCCCTGCGTCCCTCTGGTGTGCTCGTGTGGCCAGCGGTCCTTCGGGGATGCCAGGATTCCCGGTGGATCTTCCAACTGCAAAGAGAGCTCTGCTTGCCCTAATTTCTCAGGAACCTTTTGCCTCTGTGCCTGCAGTCTCCCTTGCGAGCTTCAGGAGGAGTCCGTCTTCTTTCTCCTCAGGAGCACCTCCTCAATCTCCTGCTGCGGCAGCACCTGGACACGAGTAATGAACTGTTGCCCCCTTCCCTCCCTTCCCCTGCTGCCTTGCTCATCAGATCCCTCCTCTGGTGAAGGTGTAGCTGTCGATCTCTTCCTCTCTTTCTTCCATTTTTCCTCTTGCCAGCCATACCTGTCCCTCCCCCTTTACTCTCCACTTCTTTAGCTCAGCTCTGAGTTTATTTTTGTGTTCCTGTTGCAAAGGCACACTAACTCCATCATCTTCATCCAGGTAACCATAATACCTTCGTGAGCTCAGCATATGTCTTCCTGGGAGGGGCAAGAGGTTCTTTTTCAAACTCTCTGACAGGAGGCAAATTTTTTTGCTGCTCCAGAATGCTTGTATCCTTGGTTTCCTGAGACTTCTTTCCCTTCATGATCTAAAATTTTAGGGCCATTTTTTCCATAATCAGGACAACCCCACTCTTTTACTCAAAATTGCCAGTGTCTTTTCTCTCTTAGCAGCTTGTTAATTTCACCTATTCAGAATACACCTAACCCAGCATTCTGGATATATGCCACTTTTTTTTTTAGTGATCGCTCCAATGATCTGTCTCTCCACTTCTCAGCCTTGGGCAGCTCTGTACATTTCAAAGCAAGGAAGGGCTTCTGTTTGTTCACCGTTCCCTCTTCCTGTTGAGCTTGGTGAACCCTTGGTAAGGCCCTTTTGGCCTTTTCTGCATTTCCAGCCATGGTTTTGGTGAGGGCATTGCTGAGGTCCCAGCCTACAGAGCTTCACAGTCTCACAAAGACAATTGCCATGGGAACAGAAGATTCTAACTGCTTGCACCGTCCCATCTTTTTGTTGGAAGGATAAATGGAATAAATGGAAGGAGAAATGTTAATCTGTATTTATTTCATGCATCTTTTTAAGTAAATATACCTAAAACAAAGATAAGCTTACAATTCTTTTGTAAACTGCTTGGACAGAGCTTTAATTATGTTTTGTGTTTTCACAAAGGGAAGGGGACCTATGCACAAAAACTTTACAATTTCATTGAGGAGACATGATCAACATATGTGACATTATCAGGGCCGGCGCTGGGGCGCAGTAGGTTAATCCTCCACCTGAGGCACTGGCATCCCATATGGGTGCCGGTTCTAGTCCCGGCTGTTCCTCTTCCAATCCAGCTCTCTGCTATGGCGTGGGAGAGCAGTAGAAGATGGTCCAAGCCCTTGGGCCCCTGCACCTGTGTGGGAATCTGGAAGAAGCTCCTGGCTCCTGGCTTTGGATTGGCGCAGGACTGGCCATTGCAGCCATATAGGGAGTGAACCAACAGAAGGAAGACCTTTCTCTGTTTCTCCCTCTCACTGTCTGTAACTCTACCTCTCAAATAAAATAAATAAAATTAAAAAAAAATATGTGACATTATCATAGAGAAACATGAGAAAGATAAGGTTATGAAGTGCCCTAGACATTTGGTGCCATGGTATCTAGGGAGAGATGGCAGTGAGCTTGGGTGGTGAAGTCAGTGTCAATCTGGGCCCTGGCAGAGGAAGAGGATTTGTATTTGCAGACGGGGGAACTGTGAATACATAAATGCTCTGCTTAAAATTACCATAACAGAATGTGGTTACATTACAAAAAAACTATGTACAGAACTGGAAATAATTAACAGTGTGAAGAGAGAACTTGCAGGTTGGGTGAAAACTTTTGCCTGGTAAGGGGTTAATATCAAAAATATTTATGGAACTCAATCCAACAGCAAAAAAAGTAGCAATTAATAAGCAAAGGACCAGGATAGCCATTTCTTGAAAGAAGACATACAAATTACCAATGGATATATGAAAATATTGTCAACCTTGCTAATATTTAGGGAAATGCAAACCACAGCCACAATGAGACATCACCTAACAACTGTGAGAATGGCAATCATCAGAAAGACAAAAGAAATAAGTGTTGGTGAGAATGCAGAGTAAAGAAAATCCTTCTTTGCTTTGGTGGCTAAGTAAGTTAGCCATTATAGAAAACAGTATGGAGATTCCTCAAAAGATTATAACTAGAGTTATCATATGATCTAGCAATCCCACTGCTGGGTATATAGTCCAAAGGAAATGAAATCAGTAAGTCCAAGAGATACTTGGACTCCAATGTTCCTTGTAGCAGTATTCATAATAGTCAAGACATAGAAGCAACTGAATTGTCTATCAACAGAAGAATGGATAAAGAAAATGTGGCATATGAACACTATGGCACACTATTTGAATATAATAAAGAAGAAAAGTCTGTCATTTGTGACAATATAGTTGAGCTGGAAGACATTATGCTAAGAGAAATAAGCCAGCCCAAAAAAGAACTCATGGAAGCAGAGAGATGGTTGTAACAGGCTGGGTGGGCATGCAGTGTGGGAATGTTCATCAGAAGATACAAAATTTCTGGAGTGGACATTGTGGTATAGCAGGTTTAAGCCAGCCCCTGGGATACCTAAATCTCATATTGGAGTGCCTTGTACTGAGTTCCACCTGCACCTCTGCTTCAGATCCAGCTTCTTGCTAATGTATGAGAGGCAGCAGACAGTTCCTGGATCTAGCTGTTGCCAACATTTCAGAAGTGAACCAATGATGGAAGATTCTCTCTGTCTCTCATGTCTGTGCTCTCTCTCTGTTTCTTTCTCTGTTATTGTGGTTTTTAAATTAATAAAAATGAATAAACATTTTAAAAAGATACAAAATTTCAGTTGGGTACAACATGGTGGCTATAGTTAATAACAATATATTGTATTTTTGAAAATCAATAAGCATATTTTAAGTATTCTTATTAGAAAAGAGGATACATATGTGAAGTAATGCATCTAAATGAAAGAGGAAAGTTGGTACTGGCTACAGGGATTAGTTAGTTAACTTTTGATGAGTGGGTGAGATTTCACGAGGCAGAAATAAGGAGGAATAGTTCCAAGTCATTGGAACAGGCATGAGAACAAGTACAGAGCCAGGCAATTTGGCTGGTTTCAAATCATCCTGCAAACTTAGTGTCTTCAAAAACAATTTGTTATTTTCTGTCATGGTTCTGTAGTTGATAAATCCCTATGGAGACTTTTTCTTGGGTAGTCTTAAACAGTTGTATGTATGATAAATGAAAGCTCCATGGACCTGGTAGTTCAAGACCACAGATATTTCATTCATGGGTGTGGAGTACTAGCATTCCTTCAGGTGCCTGTCAGTCTTGAACCCTTATGTAGGTTTCATGGTGCCAGAAGAGTTAATGGTTATACCAGGCAGGGGTGCAGTAGTTGCCCTATTTCATCTTAGTTGCCAGAAATTTCACTGGGATTTAAATGGGAGGCAGAGAAATAATCTTTACCTATTACTGGTTAGGGCCCAGATCACCCTACCCAGACACAAGAGATGAGAGACATTACTACAGCCCACTTGGAAAATGCACCATTCCACAGGCTTTTATCCAGGAACAGTAAGGAGTTTGTGTGGGCTACAGAAGGAGGAGTAGGGGTTTTTGGGCAGTAAGGAAGATTGACTTGAGCTCAGTGAGTTCTGAGTGCACAATCTTGTCAGAGTTTCACTAAAAATGTGTGCCAAACTATCAGGAAGTGGTTCATGGGGTTTTCGTTCTGTGGTCACCTTCTTTCAACTCTGTGAAACTTTTTTTTTCCAAATAGCTTTTATCTACATCGATCTATTTTGTTGAAATTATGTACTTTATGATAGGATATCAAGATGTCTTTCTCTCTTTATTTTTCCCACAGTCATTCATTTTGAGACAAAGTGGAAGCTCAGCAAACTTATCAAACAAGCAGATTTTCTGTAATATTTGATAGATTTTAGTGAAATTTAGTACACATGTAGGGGTTATAGAAATAACAGATTGCAGTGGATGATGGCTACAGTTTGCTGAACTGTTAGGATAGCTGTCTCTGAATACCTTCCAAAAAATGGCTTGCTGTAATTGATGCCCTGGGAGAAGCTAATGCATTGGCAGTGAGGCTAGAAATTTAAGAAAACTATGTAGCGATTTGGTCAATGACACAGCCAGACTACATAAATTTAGACACAACTACCATTTTAGTGAAAACAATTTTTCTCCCCCCTGCCAAAGTTTCTGAATAATTATATCTCTACTTGAGGATATCTTAGATAGGTACAGCCTCTGGGTCCAAGAAATCTCAGGAAGCTTTTCAAGCAGCCAAAGCTCTGTAAGTAACAGCCCATCTGTCCCTTAATTTTAGAGTACTTTTTAAAAGAAAAATATCTTTCCTTTTCATGCCCACCTCTCAACTGTAATGCAAATGATGCAACAATCTACTCTGATGGAAGATAAACAAATGTCACTTGCTTGTTACCTGATCATTGCCTACCTTATCTATACAAGTCATGACATTGCCACAGAAAATGATGTTACTTTGAACTTTGATACCATGTCAATGACTGTACTGAGAGACTTTCTATGAAATAGCCCTGCATAAATCATTGATTCACTCATAGCATAGATGTATTTTTTAAAAGATGTTTCTCATCATAGAAGAGTGTTTCTCTGCTCTTAGTACTTCCCCTGCCCCCGTAAAAAATCATACTTCTCCTGTGCCTCTTGCTTGCATTTTATCTTCCAAACACTAAGACTTGTGACTGCTAGCCTCCCTTTTTTTTTTTTGTAATTTTCCTAGAAGCTTGGAGACAAATTATGTTTCATATCCAATAAGTGCACTGTAGTATTCTATGTATACTTTTGAGTTCTACTTTAAATCCTCCCAGGGGCAATCAGGTACAAGACAAATAATTAATTGCCCAGTGAATTAATCTCAAGTTGATTGTTCTAAGATTCATTTACTGTAACAGTTGCTTAACTCTACATATGGAGGTCAACCCCACAAGAGCGCTGGAAAATTATGAAGTTACAGTCCTCCTTCTTGATTCATACAAGTTCATTTAATCTTTAAGGTGAGGTAAAATACACATGTTTGGGTAGCTTTCACCCTAAATAATGTGTGGTTATGGTGATAGATTAGGAAACAGCTAATTGAAAATCACATGATAATGTGGTCAGGGCTTCTGGCTTTTCCACATGGGAATTTTACTTCCAAATTGACTTCAGTTGGTGAATATTATAGAAAGCTGAATTCTGGCAGGAGCCCTGAATTACTTTCCTGTTCATTGACAGAATGTCTACACTAACCCCACATTTTTTATGGGTAGACTCACATATCTTTGCTGCCCAGGCTGTCAGGGAATCTGTGAGATGTGAGGCCAAGAGCAGTGTCCTCTACTAAATATATGCCAAGAGAAGGGGGGCTGTTTTGATGGCATATATATTTAATTTTGCACTGTTGACTGATATAAGTGAGAGAAAAGTCTGGTTAAAGAGCACAGATCCTCTGAATGAAGTACCCAAACCTGCATACCAAAACAGGATTAATTCTGAAACATTCATGTCTTTATTTGTAAAATGTTTAAAGTATTCCTGTTTTTTTAGCTTATAAGTTTATACACATTATAAAAACAACAAATAGCAATTTATGATGGAAATAAACCACGTTTGTAGTCCACTACCACCCAAGCAGTGTTGACACTGACTCTCAATCTCTTTGACTTCGTATTCGAAACATAGTGACAAATGCCACCCAGCTGTCTGTCAGAAATAAATTTCTGGATTAAATCAACAAGGCTTCAACTCCATCTAGATAAAATTGTTGCAATGTTGACAGCACAAGGATAGGACTCTAAGGAACTCACCAGAAATGCAACTTTGCCACAGACTTGTGCAGTAACGCTTCAGATAATAAAAGTCAGTTTGGGTTCCTTTGTGGGGTAAACCTGAATGTACCTCTCTCATCACCTCAGGACCATGTTCCATAATGAGGGGAACAACGCTGTTTGTTGTAGAAACCCCTGGTGTGTAGGACATATATAAAACTTTGAATCAATCAGTTCTTCAAATCATGACCAAGTTTTAAGTGTCAATTAGAGCATAAAAAAATCACAATGGTAGATATAAATAAACCTGGTACATTATTTTCCCCTTTGATAACTTTTCCATTTACTTGGGAATATGAACTATGGGTATAAAACAGAAGTAAATTAAAGGAAAGTCATACTGAGAAGAAATGTTGTGGAAGTTTAAAAGGCGAGACATAAATGGCAGACAACTTGGTTTTTCTGCACCCTTGATTTCTTGCCTTTGGTTCACTGATACTCAAAGATTAATTGCCTCTGAACTTCTTGTAAAATAGACAACATGGCCGGCGCCACGGCTCACTAGGCTAATCCTCCACCTTGCGGTGCCGGCACACCGGGTTCTAGTCCCAGTCGGGGCGCCGGATTCTGTCCCGGTTGCCCCTCTTCCAGGCCAGCTCTCTGCTGTGGCCAGGGAGTGCAGTGGAGGTGGCCCAAGTACTTGGGCCCTGCACCCCATGGGAGACCAGGATAAGTACCTGGCTCCTGGCTTCGGATCAGCGTGGTGCGCCGGCCGCAGCGCGCCGGCCGCGGCGGCCCTTGGAGGGTGAACCAACGGCAAAGGAAGAGCTTTCTCTCTGTCTCTCTCTCTCACTGTCCACTCTGCCTGTCAAAAAAAAAAAAAAAAAAATAGACAACATAAGACATCTTTGGAATTTGAGTCACTTTTAGTTGAGTGTTCTATTATTTGCAGTTTCAAGTGTCCTGCCATCAAAATCAGCTGTTCTAGATTTAATCTCATGAGAGTTTTGAGGTGCTCTGGTTTGTGAAGCATCATTTCAAGCATTCCTGCTGGATGTTCCATTTTTAAAATACTCTGTACATTGACCCAGTGAGAGCAAATATTTACTAATTCATAAAATATACTTTTGGGGCCAGCACAGTGATGTAGAGGGTACAGCCACCGCCTATGGTGCTGGCATCCCATATGGGCACCAGTTCCAGTCCCAGATGCTCCACTTCTGATCCAGCTCTTTGCTACGGCGTGGGAAAGCAGTAGAATGTTCCAAGTCCTTGGGCCCATGAATGCATGTGGGAGACCTGGAAGAAGCTCCAGGCTCCTGGCTTCAGATCAGCGCAGCTCTGGCCGATGAGGCCACTTGGGGAATGAACCAGTGGGTGGAAGACCTCTCTCTCTTTCTCTCTGCCTCTGCCTCTTTGTAACTCTGCCTTTAAAAAAATTAAATAAAGCTTTAAAAACACACTTTTATTGAATTATATTCTACAAATTATAATTGACAATAATCCTATTAATTATATTCTATGGGTCCAGTCTGAGTATTGGGAATTCAAAGATTAAGGAAATGTCCTTTTCTTCTCAGAGCTCATACTCACAGTGGAGTTTGGAGAAGCCACAATAACAACTAATTATAATGAATTGGGCTGTTATGGTAGAAATCAAATAAGGTTCTCTGAGATAGCATCCTATTCAGTGGTTTTGCCTCCAGGCCAAAAACCCAACCCTTGGTTCATCTTTATAAAGTATGCTAGAAGGTTCTCTGACAAATCCATTTATTCCCAGTGAGAGGACCATGAATATTTTGGAGGCCATATTGTTCTTCTGATCCTCTTCAGAGGATGTTTACCAAAGCACATTAATATAGCATTTCTTTTTTAAAATTTTATTTTAAATTTTAATTAGTTGTTAACAAATTCAATATGATTTATACATACTTGCCTAAGAACACAATGATAGTCCCTTTCTCCATCTCTCCTTCTATGCTATCCTCCTTCTCTCTACCTTCCTTTCTGCCTTTTTTTAGTTTTTGAGATAACATTTGAAATTTACATTATTGTAAAAGGCTTAATGTGTCACCGAATATGAAGTATAACAAGTAAAAAGCAAAAAGGCTCTAGTTTAGTGGGAATATATACAATGGCTGTAATATAGCATTTCTATGAGTCACCATAGGGCACCCAGGGAAGAAGTCCTAGAGACAGGAATTACAACTGGTTCCTGGATACAGAGGCAGATATAAAAAGACTTTGTCATTTATTTGCCGATGTTGTTTATTTTACATGTGTTTTCTCATTATTCAGAATATTTCCGTTGTATTCTATATTTTTAAAAGTTTCCTTGCTACT